>NC_049211.1:3174877-3467377 GCF_013347855.1 Anguilla anguilla
AGTCCCATAAAGAGGACATGTACTGGTCAGCCTAAGACACCGGACCCCAAGCCTAGATGGAACGATGGGTCTGTCCTGATCATCAGATATTCTCATGTTTGTGAAAATTCTACAGCACCACATCAGGTCCAAATCAACTTTTCTGTATCCTCCACCAGAACCCTACATGCATGGTCTGCCCTGATCATCAGATATTCTCATGTTTGTGTAAATTATGCAGCACCACATGTGGTCCAAATCAACCTTCCTGCATCATGCATTGTCCACGGGACCCCTACACCCCCCCCCACCCCCACCCCCACCTTTACCTCGGACCACCAGCCGGGCCGCAGCAGAGGTGCTGTCCACCACCGTCTGGGCCGTGCAGGCGTACTTCCCAGCATGCCTCAGCTGGCCGTTCACAATCAGCAGGTCACCAATCGTCTCTTTCTGAAGGTGGGGGGGGGGGGGTTGTAAATATGATGAAGTTGTGTGAGACACTCTTGATACAAGCATATGCTAAATAGTGGTTTCCTCACATTATACTGTTTAACATATGAATCTCCTGTAAGAGATGCTTCCATTTGAAGATAAATTCACTTGCAGTTTAAAGTATAGAAGCAACTACCCTTTAACCCTTTAAGGAAGTAAGATCACAAACATGTGATTAGAATGTTCTTAACGGAACATTCTAATGCTGATGTCACAATCACTGCTGGTAACAGAAATCAGTGGAGTTCTAGAACACTGACTTAGGAAAAAACATTCCAAAATCCTACTCTTCAAAGTTTTTAAATACAAAAACGATGCATTCTGGGAACCTGTGGTTTGCTCTGTGAGGACGACAGTCCTGCGCCCCTGTGCCCAGAACGAGGGTCAGAACTCACGGCCTCCAGGCGACGGTAGTGCCCGCCGGATTTCTCCGGGTCCAGGGGGACCCCGTTCAGGGACCAGGTGAAGGTGAGGTCCATGCTCGGGTCATGTGACGCGTGACACTGCAGCGTGACGTTCTCGCCCTGGTTGATGTCGGCGTTGGAAGGGGCCAGGGTGATCTTGGTCGCATCTGGAGAAGAAGGAAGGGTGGACCATGGGTACACTTTCAGCCAGTCAAAGACAGGGTGTGTGGCCATTGGCAAACACAGAGAACACCCAAACAGATAAAACGTTTATAGTTGCACATTTGAAATGACATTATGAATGAGTAGCTGTATGTGATGGTTGCCAGAGAACAGAGCATGTGACCTGAACACTCCAGTAACACAAACTGGACTAAATTTGGACTAAAAACAAACCTAAGCTAAATTTGCAGTACTGTGTGCTGTGGCGGAGCTGGGCTCACCTCGGACAGAGAGGACCCCCGTGCTGTTGGCCTTGCCCAGGTAGTTCTCCGCGAAGCAGGTGTACTTCCCCTCGTCCGCCCGGCTGATGTTGGTGATCCAGAGGTTTCCTTCCGGAGTGACCGTCACCCTGCGAGGTATCAAAACTCTTAAACTGGCTGTAGGATTAGTGGTTTGCCAACTGAACCTGTTATCTATGTTCCAGATTTCGGAGGGTTCCGAGTTTTACTCAATGCAGTTATCCAGCTAACCCTCCTTCTTTGTGAAACACCGCCCCAGGTTGGAATCGGAAGTGATGCTTGTGGGCGGGGCCAGGTGCGCTGGAGGGGCATGGCCAGTGAGGCTTGTGGGCGGGGCCAGCTGCACTGGAGGGGCGGGGCCAGTGAGGCTTGTGGGCGGGGCCATGTGCGCTGGAGGGGCGGGGCCAGGTGCGCTGGAGGGGTGAGGGCCAGTGAGGTTTGTGGGCGGGGCCAGCTGCACTGGAGGGGCGGGGCCAGTGAGGTTTGTGGGTGGGGCCAGCTGCACTGGAGGGGCGGGGCCAGTGAGGTTTGTGGGCAGGGCCAGCTGCGCTGGAGGGGCGGGGCCAGCTGCGCTGCAGGGGCGGGGCCAGGTGTGCTGGAGGGGTGGGGCTCACCTGCTGCTGTTGGTGAGCAGCTCGGTGCCGCGGCTCCAGAACAGGGTGGGTTTGGGGGCGGCGCGGGGGCTGCACTCGATCACCGCCCGCCCCCCACGGGCCGCCGGGACCAGCCTCCGCACCGGGCTGAGCCGAAAATCTGGAGCCTGGACTGAGACCGGAGTCACACGCACGCCCGGAGAAACCCCCCCCCCCAAAACCCCCGGAGGAGAGGAGAAGAGGGAAGAGAGGGAAGAGAGGGAAGAGAGGACAGTGTGAGTGAGTGAGTGAGGATGGACCCCCCCTTATACACCCCACCCCCCCAGTCCCCTTCACAGACCCCCAAAGAGATTCAAAGAGGCCACAGACCCAAGTTCGAGACCCTCTTTAGTCAGCAGAATCTGTGGTTTACGGCTGGCTGTGTTCAGCAGAGGAAAACGGGTCCAGACGTGGTTGGGTGATTCTAAACAATGAACCCGGCCCCCAGTTCCGGAACCTTCACACATCGCCGTGGTAACTGGGCCTCACCTTGGACCCGCAGCTCAGCGTTGGAGTAGATGGTGCCGTGCTTGTTCTCCGCCACACACTGGTACATCCCAGAATCCTCCAGGGTCAGGTGGCTGATCCGCAGCTGCCCGCCGTTGACCTCGATTCTATCCTGACAACGGACAGACAGATAAAAGAAGGGGAGGAGAGGGGAGGAATGGAGAGAGAGAAAAAGAGAATGACAGGAAGAGAGAGATTAATTTTTACCCATGCTCTGACCTGAGTCGGGGTCATTGTTCTGCATCCGCAGCCACCAGAGCTCCGAGCTGACCTGGGTACCATGATGCTGTTTCCATGGTTACCTGTGCTCTGACCCCAGTCTGGGTCACTGTACTGCATTTGTAGTCACCAGATCTCCGAGCTGACCTGGGTACCGCGATGCTGTTTCCGTGGTTACCCATGCTCTGACCTGAGTCGGGGTCATTGTTCTGCATCCGCAGTCACCAGAGCTCTGAGCTGACCCGGGTACCAGGATGCTGTTTCCGTGGTTACCTGCGTTCTGAGAGGCAGGCCGTTGCGCAGCCAGTGAATGGAGGGCTTGGGCTTCCCGGCAGCTGCGCAGCTCCAGCGCATCTCCGAGCTGATCTCCACCTCCGAGTTGCTCATCACCTCCGTCCACTCGGGCCGAGCTGCGGGCACACGGAGAGAAGCGCATGTGAAGGTGGGGTGGGGGTAGGGGGGGGGGGGGGGGCTCACATGAGTCACGTAGGGGCACGTACGAACCTGAGAGAGTGGATCACGTTCATTCACACCCCTCTCTTCAGCACCTCGTTATCGCTCAAAATGTCAATTACGGGAAAAATATCACACATCCCCGTTCATTTCACAGTAAACAGCGCTTAAAAACAGGACCTGAGGCCAAGTAGATAATCAAACTAAGTTTTTATGCAGTATAAAGAAGATTTCACATCGGCACATATTTGCATTATTACGAAGGTCTATATCTGAGCTCTAAGAAACCCTTATGTAGGTATACTGTACTGTTAGCTTATCAAAGGTTTCCTTTTTTGGTGGTGTAGTAGATAGTACACTTCCACACCATCAGAAGATAAGTCATTTTTACAAGCAGTTATCCAGTGAAAATCATCACATTAACCCTTTTGAAGTGTCTGTGTTTTTGGAATGTTTTTTCTGCATTCTGAGTCAGTGTTCTAGAACTCCATCGCATTCAGATACCAGCAGTGACTGTGACATCGGCATCGGAATGTTCAGTTGAGAACACTCTGACCGCGTATTTGTGACCTCACAGCTCAAAGAGTAAATAAGCGTGAATCCCGGCCCCGTGTCGTTGCGGGAAGCGCTCCGTCTTCAGCACTTCATTAGACGGCTGAAGTGCTGATGAACGTTATCGCGGGCAGCCAAACGGCTGTCAGCTGCTCATTACCGCCATCGGTGAGAGGGTGAGGGTGTGTGGAACAGAGAAGTGCCCTCCGGACTCGGGCCCGGGCCCGGGCCTATCAAAATCGCTTTGGCATCATCGGCCAACTCGGAAAATAAATTGTAGGGTGCAAGCAGAAGAGTGCATGATTACAGATTGGCGAGCTGGAACACCACTTCCATTAAAAAAAATAAATAAATAAATAAAACAACAACAACAAAAAAATCAGTATTCTCAGCATCTGAAGTCTCCTGGGCTCTTGAGTGCAGTCTGCCCTGACTGGTCAAAGAAGGCTCAGGAGTTTCTACACTGTGGTAGATGACAGTTACACTGCAGGGAAAATAACAGGACGTGATGGCCTGGACGGCCTGACCTCTGCATCGAAATTCTGTACGTTCCACATTGCCTGCGCTGTCCCGGTATGGCACAGAGAAAAGCAGAGCAGGTGCAGACACTGTGAGCGTCTCTGAAAAGGGAAAGCGGTGCTATTAATCTGTTAGAGTCTCTGACTGTTAGAGCCGTCGCTTTAAATGATACAGACTGAATGGGAGGGCAGGGACAGGGCTGCATCGTAACTCACTGATTTAGCCAAACGAATCCTAATCCAGGCCTGCCCAGCGGGGAAGATGCTGGCGTGCAGTCAAATCAATCGATCAAAACTTTATTTACCTTTTTTTTTTTTACAAAGGATCTTTTATAAATACGCTTCACAGATTGCCCTGGCCTAAACCCCCAACAGAGCAAGCCAGAGGCAACGCTGGCAGAGGAATACTCTCCCAGGAAGACTTGCAGGAAGAAACCTGGGAAGGAATCGGACTCAATATGGGGGGGGGGGGGGGGGTGGGCGAGGGAGAGGGGACGGGGGGGGTGGGGGTATGGGGGGGGGGGGCCCGTCCTCCTCTGGCCGGCTCAAGGTGGGGGGGAATCACCAGTACAAAATTTAGCCAGCGTTACCAGCGTCATAAAACAGCCATAGTTACAGGCCCGTGTTAGAGTCCCGCATGCAGCCTGCGGTCTCCATTGATATTCACCGCAAGGATTTCCCATCACCCCCTGCTGCTGCAGGTTAATCACGCGGGCCGCAGGTCCGCTCGCGCGCGGAGCTTCGCTGCGGGGGCGGCCAACCGAGGAACCCGAGTTCAGACAGGTCTCCTTTGTTCCGGCAGGCGGGGCGACTTAATTTAAAAAGCGCTCCGAAGAACAGAAAAAAGCTAATTAGACATGTCATATTCCAAAATGAACTCTTAGCCATCTCTTTATTAAACCCAGCAAGAAAGCAAATGACCCAACGCGTCACGTTAATATTCATAGGAGAAAAAAACTTCCAGTATACTTAACCCATAAGGCACTGGGCACTTGTGCAGTAACTACAGCCCGGTATAAATGCCACCATCGTGACAAATGAACACCGTGAGAGGGAAAGGAAAATCATTCTGGCCTTGCGGAGGTTTAAAAAGTCATCTATCCCTTGAGATAGTCAGCAGGCACAGATCTAAGTGTGCTGTGCCTCACATTTTTAATCGCAAATGGATTCAAACTTTTCAGTACACCAGTGTGTACATAACCACCTTCCACATAAAATTCACCTGCTAATTTCATTGCCTATGATTTCAGTTACTTGGCTTTATTATCCCGATGTTGTTCTCATTTAGATCTTCTCACACTTGCTCTATTTTATTGCCATGCTCGATTGATTTCTTTCCATTGCTATGTGGCCTTAACAGATTTTTATTGTTTGGTTTTGTACTTTGATCAATTTTGTAGTAAAGCATGTTAGAGCACTTGGAAAAAAGCAGTATAAACAAAATGTATTATTATTATTATTGTTATTATTATAAATCAATCGGTGCATTAAAGGGGTCCCTAAAAGGGTTGTGTAAACAGGGTCCCCAGAAGGGGTGTGTAAACAGGTCCCCAGAAGGGGTGTGTAAACAGAGTCCCCAGAAGGGGTGTGTAAACGAGGTCCCCAGAAGGGGTGTGTAAACGAGGTCCCCAGAAGGGGTGTTGTAAACAGGGTCCACAGAAGGGGTGTGTAAACAGGTCCCCAGAAGGGGTGTGTAAATGAGGTCCCCAGAAGGGGTGTGTAAACAGGGTCCCCAGAAGGGGTGTGTAAACAGAGACCCCAGAAGGGGTGTGTAAACAGAGTCCCCAGAAGGGGTGTGTAAACAGAGTCCCCAGAAGGGGTGTGTAAACGGGGTCCCCAGAAGGGGTGTGTAAACGGGGTCCACAGAAGGGGTGTGTGAACAGAGTCCCCAGAAGGGGTGTGTAAACGAGGTCCCCAGAAGGGGTGTGTAAACAGGGTCCCCAGAAGGGGTGTGTAAACAGAGACCCCAGAAGGGGTGTGTAAACAGAGTCCCCAGAAGGGGTGTGTAAACAGAGTCCCCAGAAGGGGTGTGTAAACGGGGTCCCCAGAAGGGGTGTGTAAACAGGGTCCACAGAAGGGGTGTGTGAACAGAGTCCCCAGAAGGGGTGTGTAAACGGGGTCCCCAGAAGGGGTGTGTAAACAGGGTCCACAGAAGGGGTGTGTAAACAGAGTCCCCAGAAGGGGTGTGTAAACAGGGTCCCCAGAAGGGGTGTGTAAACAGGGTCCACAGAAGGGGTGTGTGAACAGAGTCCCCAGAAGGGGTGTGTAAACAGAGTCCCCAGAAGGGGTGTGTAAATGGGTCCCCAGAAGGGGTGTGTAAACAGGGTCCACAGAAGGGGTGTGTAAACAGAGTCCCCAGAAGGGTTGTGTAAACAGAGTCCCCAGAAGGGGTGTGTAAACGGGGTCCCCAGAAGGGGTGTGTAAACAGGGTCCCCAGGAGGGGTGTGTAAATCGGTCCCCTGAAGGGGTGTGTAAACAGGGTCCACAGAAGGGGTGTGTAAACAGAGTCCCCAGAAGGGGTGTGTAAACAGGGTCCCCAGAAGGGGTGTGTAAACAGGGTCCACAGAAGGGGTGTGTGAACAGAGTCCCCAGAAGGGGTGTGTAAACAGAGTCCCCAGAAGGGGTGTGTAAATGGGTCCCCAGAAGGGGTGTGTAAACAGGGTCCACAGAAGGGGTGTGTAAACAGAGTCCCCAGAAGGGTTGTGTAAACAGAGTCCCCAGAAGGGGTGTGTAAACGGGGTCCCCAGAAGGGGTGTGTAAACAGGGTCCCCAGGAGGGGTGTGTAAATCGGTCCCCTGAAGGGGTGTGTAAACAGGGTCCCCAGAAGGGGTGTGTAAACAGGGTCCACAGAAGGGGTGTGTAAACAGAGTCCCCAGAAGGGGTGTGTAAACAGGGTCCACAGAAGGGGTGTGTAAACAGAGTCCCCAGAAGGGGTGTGTAAACAGAGTCCCCAGAAGGGGTGTGTAAACGGGGTCCCCAGAAGGGGTGTGTAAACAGGGTCCACAGAAGGGGTGTGTGAACAGAGTCCCCAGAAGGGGTGTGTAAACGGGGTCCCCAGAAGGGGTGTGTGAACAGAGTCCCCAGAAGGGGTGTGTAAACAGGGTCCCCAGAAGGGGTGTGTGAACAGAGTCCCCAGGAGGGGTGTGTAAACAGGGTCCCCAGGAGGGGTGTGTAAACAGGGTCCCCAGAAGGGGTGTGTAAACAGGGTCCACAGAAGGGGTGTGTAAACGGAGTCCCCAGAAGGGGTGTGTAAATGGGTCCTCTGAAGGGGTGTGTAAACAGAGTCCCCAGAAGGGGTGTGTAAACAGAGTCCCCATAACGGGTGTGTAAATGGAGTCCCCAGAAGGGGTGTGTAAACGGGGTCCCCAGAAGGGGTGTGTAAACAGGTCCCCAGGAGGGGTGTGTAAACAGGGTCCCAGGAGGGGTGCTAGCCGTTACCTTGCACAATGATTCGGCCCTGGTAGCTGTCCTGGCCTTCCGCGTTTTTGGCCTCGCACTCGTACGTCCCCTCGTCCTCGAAGCCGAGGTTGGGGATGGTCAGCGTGGGGGTGTCCGCGCTCGGGACGACCTTGGGGGGCAGGGAGCCGTCCACTTTTCTCCAGCGTAGGGCTGGGACCGGGCTGGTGAAAAAAGGGTGGGGTGGGGTGGGGGCAAGAGGGGGGCGTGATTAATGTAGTATAGTTCCGATATGTGAGTTACTACATGAGCATGTGCCAGAGGTGTGTGTTTGTGAGTGTGTGTATGTGTGTGTGTGTGTGTGTGGACTCAAAATAATTCCTATTACCAAAGAGGGGTCTGACTGATAATGTTTAGGAACTGTGTTACAGAACATGACATCACCCTTATCGCTTGGGTGCGATCCCAGGTGCATATTTGTACTTATGGTACATACATAAAATTGTAAGGTACCTTGGTACACAAACATGTACCCCTAGCCAGCAAAAACATAATTCATCTGTACCTCTTTTTTTTTTCTTTGTAAAAGGTTCTTATTAGTTCCCACAGAGAACATTGAGGTACTCAATTGGGGTACATTCCTGAAATGTGTTCCTGAAAGAGTATAGATGTCCCTCCACAGCACCCTTACTGCTGAGAGTGCACAAATGGCGCTGGGGCTGTGGTTACATGTCGGAGGTCAGTCGAGGTTGCTGGCTGTGGGCCAGAGTCGGGCTGTTTCTCAAAGCGCAGCCGTGGAGTTGCGCTCTCTCTGATCTCTGGCAAACCCTCGTGCGGTGCGGCGGGGCCATCTGTGGCAGCTCGGGGGCGGACTACTGAGCACCCACAACGGCTCGCTTTTTTTTCTCGTTTTTTGTTTTCCCTCCCAAAAATAGTTTTTTTTTTTTTTCTTCTTCTTTCGCACGTTCTTTCACAGAGCCGAAGGAGACCGAGGGGCCGAGAATAGAAGCCGCGATTAACGGGTCCTCCCTGAATAACCCGCACGCTCGTTTACAGAAACCGTTAGCGCTGCCAAACGAACAGCCGTGGTTCCCCGATGAAGAAAGCGTGCGAACAACCTGAACCTGCAGTCTCTCAGCCTAATCCTCCCCCGTCTCTCTCTCTATTCCTCCCTCTCTCTCTCTTTTCCTCCCTCTCTCTCTATATATATACACACACATATACAAGGCATTAATATCGATATTGCGTTATGAATGTTTTATGTGCTTTGTGCTATGCGCTATGTGCTATGTGTTTATGTGCTGTGTGCTATGTGCTATGCGCTGTGTCATGTGATATGTGCTGTGTGCTATGAGCTATGTGCTATGCGCTATACGCTATGTGCTATGTGCTATGTGCTGTGTACTATATGCTGTGTGCTGTGTGTTATGTGCTATGTGTTGTGTGCTATACGCTATGTGCTATTAGCTATGTGCTGTGTGCTATAGGCTATACGCTATGTGTTTATGTGCTATGTGCTATGTGCTGTGTTTATGTGCTGTGTGCTACGTGCTATGCGCTGTGTCATGTGATATGTGCTGTGTGCTATGCGCTATGTGCTATGCGCTATGTGCTATGTGCTGTGTACTATATGCTGTGTGCTATGTGTTATGTGCTATGTGCTATGTGCTATGTGCTATGCACTATACGCTATGTGCTATGCGCTATACGCTATGTGCTATGTGCTGTGTACTATATGCTGTGTGCTGTGTGTTATGTGCTATGTGTTGTGTGCTATGTGCTATGAACTATGTGCTATGTGCTATGCGATGTGTGCTATGTGCTATGTGCTGTGTGCTACAGTACGTGCTATATGCTGTGTGCTGTGTGTTATGTGCTATGTGTTGTGTGCTATGAGCTATGTGCTGTGTGCTATGCGCTATGTGCTGTGTGTTATGTGCTATGTGCTGTGTGCTATGCGCTATGTGCTGTGTGTTATGTGCTATGTGCTGTGTGCTATGCGCTGTGTGCTGTGTGTTATGTGCTATGTGCTGTGTGCTATGCGCTATGTGCTGTGTGTTATGTGCTATGTGTTGTGTGCTATGAGCTATGTGCTATGTGATGTATGCTATGTGCTGTGGTATAACTCACTTGCCGTAGGCGAAGCACTCCAGGCGCGCGGTCTCCCCTGTCAGGGTGTAGGTCTCTGGGGGGAACCGCACTTTGATTTTGGGAGCCGACTTCCTGGGGTTCGCTGAGCAGAAAGGGGGAACGGGAAAACGGAGAGAGAGAAAGAGAAAGTGAACACGGCTTCCGCACAAAGCGGTATCACACAGGCGAGTACGCTCAACCTTTTCTTTCACGTTTTAATTCCACGTTTGTATATTCTTCCCGATGACAACTGTACATACATTTCATCTCTGCAACAACCTCCATCATTAGCAGCTAAGCATTGCAGTTACTATTGTTCACTCAAGACCAGAGCTAGTCTGCCAGTTGAAACCCTCCTGACGTTAACAGACTTGGGTGTGTAAGACTGCCACTTTCATACAACCGTTGAAACATGCTGCAATGTGCTGTAATGTTGCAATATGCTGAAATGTTTGAATCTTTCAGCCACACCTTAATTAAAAATCTTTATGAATTTAATAACTTGTTATCGGAGAAAACAAAGAAAAACGTGAGCAGACAATGTTATGCATTGAGGGGGAGGAGCATCGCTGACCGTCGGGCAGAACTGTGAGCTGATTGGCTCTGCTGAAGACGCTCTTGGTGTGGACGTCCATGTGATTGGTCGTGAAGCAGTAGTAGTCGCCCGTGTCCTTCAGCTCCGCCTTGGCCAGGTGCAGGTTCCCCGTCACCTGGGAGATGAACCAGCGGCCCCCGTCCGGCTTCACGAACACGGGGAACTCGTTGAAGAACCATCGGTAGGACAGGACTGCAAGAGAGGAGAGTGGAACTTTAGAACTTGAGAACGCAAGAACACGAGAACACAAGAACACATGGAAAAATAGGCGTGTGATGAGGAGACCAGTCTGTCTAGCCCATTTAGATTTATTATTTTCACCTGCAGCATCATGGACGGGTCAAGTTAGTCATTTTTGTCACTGGCTCATCTTCAACAGAGTCCCAGACCTTGTTAACCCCTCTCCGAATCTTCCCCTAAATCTACCCAGCCTCCCAAACTGCCTCTTGGGCTGGTCCCAAACCTGACCTGACGGTACATTCTAGAGCTCTCTGGGTAAAATGCTCTCAGCCTGATTCTGGGTTGATTATATGTAGATATAATTCTAATTTAATATTTTCTCTCTCTGACGTTCTCTTCGTCCCCATTGGTCTGTTTTTCTATATCTTGTGATGTGCATGCTGCTATGAGAGCATTCAAAGTCTCTGTGTTCACCAGCTAAATAATATCTAACTTAAACAAAAAAAATAATTCAACAAACTAAAACCATAAACGCTACACCTCGTTACGCCCAGCAGGAAGTAGGGTTACCTGGGTAATGAGCTGGCGGCTGGCAGCTTAGGGTACTTCCTGCCCCCTCAGACACAGCCTGTGGGATCCTGGGATCCGAAGGGAAGGGGTGGACATCTGAGGGGGGGGGGGGGGGGGTGGGGGGGGGGGGGGGGGACACACCTATGTTGTTACCGTAGAAACTAAAATATTATGCATTGACAGATATGATTGTATATGACCAATATATAAGTTATGGTAGACAAGGAGAGAGGGAGGATTGTGAGAGAGGGAGGGAGAGCAATAGAAAGAGAGAGAGATAGAGAAGAGAGGGAAGGAGAGATTGAGAAGCAGTGAGGGAGAGAGAGAGAAAGAGAGAGTGAGAGAAGGAGAAAGAGCAGGAGAGGGAGAGAGATGTATAGAGAGAAGGAGAGAAGGGGGGAGAGAGGGAGAGAAGAGAGAGAGGGAGGTGGAGATAAATGGTAAGAGAGAATGAGAGAGGCAGAGAAAAGGAGAGAGGGAGAGATTGAGAGAGAATGAAAAAGAGAGAAGGAAAGAGGGGGAGTGAGGGAGAGAGAAGGAGTGAGAGAGCGAGAGAGGGAGGGAGAGAGAGAGGAGTGAGAGAGCGAGATAGCGAGAGAGAGAGAGAGAGAGAGGAAGAGAGAGATGGAGAAAGAGAATGAGGGAGTGACAGAGAAGGAGAGAGAAGGAGAGAGAGAGACTCACAGCCGAATCGGAGGTTGGCGGGCTGGCTCAGGACGGTCCCGCAGCGGTTTGAGGCGAGGCACTGGTAGGACCCCGCGTCCCGGCCCCGCTGGGGGCCACCAATCAGCAGGTTTCCCGCCACCAGGGTGTAGCGCGAGTCCCCGCCCAGCGGCACGTCCGTCCCGTTCACCTTCCACCTGGCGCACGGGTAACCAAGCAACGGCCGTGTGATTGACACCTCCACTTAAAACCGTAAAGCTCACAGCTATGTTACAGTTTTCCATTGCATAGGCTGCAGATTAAAGCCAAGCTCACATTAAGCACTCGTTAAATAAAAACAGCGTTCCCAGGACCAGAATTAGGATTTGCTCCATAACGAAACCTAAACTGCTCCTCTGAGCTCGTGCACTTCCTTTATAGTAATAAGAACAAAAGCAAATAAAAAAAGACAGGGGAGAGATGTAACTTAGTTTCAGTGCGTATGAGAGCGGTGCCTTTTTTCCTCCCTGTCTGGGGAGAAGAGGGATGCTCTGTCAGTCAAACTGTGCTCACGCTGAGCGTGGGAAAACAGTCACTGTAAATCCTCAGTTAGCGGCCTGAGTGTTTAATTACTCACAACTCAAGTAGGCCCCGCTGTTTGCTGAAGAACAGCTGCTGTTGGAGATAGGATGTCAATTGACTTGCATATACATATGGTGGCTGTGAGGGGCAATGTTTGCTATTGGGAAAACTGACCTGCCCTGGGAAACTGCCTGCACACTCTGAACACTACCTGAACACTGTGAACACTCTCTGCACCGTGTGAACACTGCCTGCACGCCATGAACACGCCCACCTCACTCTGGGAACTCTCTGGATCCAGCGAGACACTCTCTGCATGCAGTGAACGCCTGCTCGAACTGTCTGTGTCCTGCGAACACTGTCCAGGCCCTATGAACACGCCCTGCTCGAACTGTCTGTGTCCTGTGAACACTGTCAGGGCCCTGTGAACACTCCCTGCTCAAACTGCCTGAGCCCTGTGAACACTCCCTGCTTGAACTATCTGTCCTGTGAATACCATCTGGGCCTTGTGAACACTCCCTACTTGCTCTGGGAACTGTCTGTGAACATGTATGTTTTTAAGCTGCCATGATGACTAGATCCTGTGCTCTAATAGATGTGAAACTGTATCAATGCAGTCACACGTAAACATGAATGCGTGTGGTTCCGTGGCTGACCTGTAGGTGGCAGCAGGGCTGGCTCGGGCCTGGCAGGTGAAGATGACGGGCTCCTCGGTCAGGCCCTCGGGGAAGAGGACGTTGGACGGCTGGCCCTCGAACACGGGGCCGCTGTCATGGCCAGAGACACACACATCCCCGCCTGCAGCGGAGAGCAGACGCCACACACACAGGACCTGACTGTCAATACACACACTGCTTACCAGAGGACCTGATTTCACCACACAAAAACCCACCACCTTGAGAAGGATTAGCAATGAATGTGAGATCATGCTAACAGCATAAGGAGGCAGTTACAGGCCAGAGCTAAGGTAATACTGTGTGTGTGTGTGTGTGCGCATGTGTGTCAATGTGTATGTGTGTAGGTACCTGTGGGTGCACATATCTGTTTGTATGTGCACACATACATATCTGGGTAGGTGTGCGTGTTTGTATGTGTGTGCGTGTGTGTGTGTGCGTGTGAGGTGTGTGTGCCATGCGCATGTGTGTGAGGTGTGTCCTGAATCTCGAGCAGTGAGAGAGGCCTGCCCGGGAGGCAGACAGAACACAGCAGGTTCCTCTGTCTCCACTGAGTCTGAGATGCACTGAAACGGCTTCATTTACATGCCGTGGAGACATCAAACAACAACAAAAACAACAACAACAACATCATCGCATCATTCCCACCGGCTGCTAACGCCTCCTGCGGGCTAAAGCGCCGGTCAGCCTCGACCGCAACGCACTGAGCGGAATGAGACACAGACAGGACCAGCCTGACCGAGCTGCCCTCACAAACAAAACTGAACAAACCCATTAAAGGCTAATATTGCAAAACATGTGATTAGAATGTTCTTAACATTCTAATGCTGATGTCACAGTCACTACTGGTGACTGAAAGAAGTGGAGTTCTAGAACACTGACTTAGAATTTTGAAAAAGACATTCCAAAAAATCTAATTCTTCAAAGGGACATTACAAAAATCCCTGGCCCTGGTGTGGCCAACACCTCTGGCTCCAACCCCAAAATATCTGATGTTCCAGGTCATGGTCATCACAGGTGCGTCCAGGACTGGCTGACATCCCAAGACCCCAATCAGACACAGACGAGGAGAAGAGGAGGAGGGGGATGGGGAGGGGAAGGCTGGATGAGTGACAGATAATGGGGCATGGGGGTTGGGTTGGGGTAGGGGGGGTATGTGCATGAGTACAAAGACATAGTGCTTATAAAGAACCAGTCAGACACATGTCTGTGTCTGATTAGGGTTTGGGAGGTCCACCTGGCCTCCCTACCTGCACCCAGCAGCAGGTGTGGTGTGGGGAGAAGGGTGGTGATAATTATTCTTGTCGTGGGCGTGAAGCATATTGTACATAACGAGCCCTGTGCCTTAATAATTTCATAATTTTTTACTACATTACATTCTACTGCTACTTTATCCCGGGCTGGCCAGTGGAGGATGGGCTCCCCCTCCATAGCCGGGCTCCTTTCGAGATCCTTTCTCATTGGGGAGTTTTCTCTTGCTGCCGTTTGGGGGTTTTCTCCCCACTGTTTGCTCTTTTGTAGCCTTGCTGCTGTAACTATGTATTATTAATAACTGTGTATTATTCTTCTATTTCGGGGGCCCCAGGATTCGTGGCTGCACCCCTGACTGCGCCCAACGTGCTGGGAAAGGTGACGGACTGAAAGGACGGAGGGGAGCGAACCTACCTGCAGCGTAGCTGAGGGCCAGAGAGCTGAAACACAGCAGCCAGACCAGGTGCCCCATGTCCAGGTGTCCCGTTCCCAGGTACCCCATGCCCCAGGTACCGACCCTCTGGGGACCTCGTCCCGTTCTGTCCTCAAAGCCTCCCGAAAAAAAGAGAGAACCTGCCCCGGGATGAGAAGAACAACAAACGCCAATCCTTAATTTACTGCTCGTCTGTTCCCGCTTCCAAAAAATGGATGTTTTTACAGACACCCCCTCTCCCCCCACCATGATCCCCCCTACTTTGACTCACAGTTAAGTGTGAGTGTTAGTTTTTAAGCTTCTCAGCCAAACACCAAGATGAAGTTGCCAGATCGTGCTTGTGGAGGATAAAAACTCGCACTTGCATTTGTTTTGAATTCAAAGCGATGGGAAAATCTTGATCTTGATCCCAAACACGTGATTAGTGATGCAAAGGAGAATTACAGGAGGAATGTTTTTTTCATAAAGGTAATTCTGCTGTGTTGTGCTGTGTGAAGTGCCTTCATTTATTTATTCATTCATTTTTCTTCAGGTTTTTCCAAAACAAATATACAGGAGGAGTGGAGCTACACAGAGTTTTCAGGCTCAAATGTCCAGGCAAGCATTGTCCAAATAACAGCAATGTTTCAGCAAGAACACAGATGTTTCAGTATTAGCACCCCCCCCCCCCCCCCAAAAAAAATACTCAGAGGATTTCTGTCAGATCTTGACAAATGAGATGCTGTGAATTCTGAATGAACACAAATGAATACATATCCATTTATGATGTAAATAATCATATGAATAAATGCAGCAATATACAATTGAGCCAGTGCATTATGAAATACAATAATTCAATTATTCAGTAGTACTCAACTAACCATCATAAACACATGAAACAAAGATAAAATCTGGAAGAGGAAAAAAAACTTTTTCCCCTTTAATTTAATTAAGGATGCATTTTATAAATGCTGTACATATGCCACTAGACTAGGCTTAAATTTAAGAAAAAAAAAAATTAAAGACCATTTATTTATCTCCTAAATGAATTGTAACTGATGTTCTCACTAAAGAATTTAATTAATTTTAGGCTTTAAAATTGGACATAAAAAACACCAAGGACATGAATACTGGTCATGGCCCTTGCAGCGAAATATAAATGATGGTGCCCCCTGGTGGTCGATTGTTTGCCTCCATTCTGACCTGGTTCCCCAGGTGTCAGCGCTAATTGGACACGCCTAGATTAATTACACCTGGGCTGCAGCCTTTATAGAGGCTGCCCTGCAGCTCGTGTGCTGTTTGAATCTCACTCTCCAGACATGCTGTCAGTTTTACTTCCATCAGGGTTTGCTGCTTCTGCCAGAGAAGAATGCTTATTTTAAAAATCATTTATTTATAGCTTTTGTTGGTTTTTTTTTGCGTGTTTTCTGTTGTTTTGCGGGCGTGCAAACTGGCCGTTCTCGCCTACCATTTGTGGAGAGGGGTATGGGAGCTGAACACGCAGCAACCCTGAACCACATTTGGGAAAGCAAAGCCAGTCTGCCCCCCCCCCCCTTTTATTTTTATTTTTTATTTTTTTGGTGGGTAAATGACTTCTCTCTTGAAGGTCAGGCCATAACATGGCACCTGAGTCTGTGAGCTGGTTTTGTTAAATGTTGGTCATGCGACCAGGCTTTTTACGGCCAAAGTTGGCCTGAAATCTGCTGTTTCTCCTCACGTCTGATATGCGTGCAGCGTAGGCCCAACGCCCGCTGCACCAGCTGGACATCGGCAGGTACTAATGACTGCAGACGTTCGTATGCAAAGTCTGTTCCATGAAAACGTGAACTGCTGATTTGCTAAGCGTGGAACAAGCTTGGTTTCTTATGCAAAGGCTGAGTCTAAGCTGAGAGCATTTTTCCAATCACACTCATTGATTTTCTTGCTCAAAACAGATATGTAATAGTCCAAAAGCAATAATTACAAGTGCAAACCAAAAGCAGAAAACATGGACGCTTAATTCATAGAAAAACAAAGGCTTATGAATATCGTCACCAGCGCTCCAAATTTCAACTGTCATGCGGCCTTTTCGAATCGCGAGTGAGACAGCCAGCCAGCCACTGTGACCTTTTCTGCTATTGAGATGCAAACGACCTCCTTAAATAAACAATCCATCGTCTCCAGCTTACCTCTCCAGTCCATGCACTGCACACGGGGGGAAGATAAAATGTCAGTCTTTGTATAAAGCAAACGCATTGTGTTTGATACACGCCAAGTTGAAGTGCCTTATTTATTTCTTCATTTCATGGATAACAATGCTTTGCACAGTAGAACACTTTGAATAAGAGTCCTGCTAAATGCCAGTGAAGTAAATAGGCGGTCCCATTTAACTGGAATAACCACAACCCCTTCTGGACATCCAAGTGTTTAACAACAAATGCACTGCAGTCTGAACAACACTATTTCAGCTGCAGGGCTTCAGCGCACTGAAATCACGCCATTAAGAAGGTTAAGATCGTCGTTCTCCGATTTCGCCCCCCCTCCACACACCCTCGTCCTGAGTTCTGTGAAACGAGGACATTCCGGGTGAAGCGATGAGAAACGATCGGGCCTTTAACCAACTTACGACATTTTTAAACTGCTTAAAGAGAAAAATGAGCCCATTGCACTCCCTCTCTGAAGCGTTCAGTTCAGGCTAAAGTGCTTCAGCGCCGTGCAGGTTGACTGATTCAGTCCGGGGCCTAACTGCAGTTTAAACGGAAACCGAGAATGTGAACTAAAACGAAGATGGGTAACGATGGAAGATGGCGGAGTTGGGTCTTATTTTTCCGTCGGGAATTGTATGAATCTTCTGTGAGTCCCGTAACCAACTGACACCATTAACGGGACGTTAAACAGGAAGCTTCAAAATACAGATGAGCTTACAAGTGTTTTCATAAATTTTAGATGAAACTGGATGTCACCACAACAGTATAGACGTCTGTTTCTGTTACTGTCTCCTGGTGAATTTTAGCTCTTGAGGGAGGCTTTTTCCATATCCATTACTATTTCTTTCTTTTCGTTTGTATGGTCATTTTAACAGTTTCTGTGATGTCATCAGTCATGTGACACCATCTTCTACAGAACAACTCCATTTGAACCAAGCGGCCAAAACCAGCTCATTTCCTGGTTGCTCACTAGCGCCACTACGGTTGGCTCCAGTATAGGTGTTTTCATATCCGGTTTCCATGTAAGTCTACGGTACAAATGTATACATATAACGTGATTACATGACACAGTACAGTCACGGATGGAAATTAAACTCCGTAAACATTTTATAATATATTTTAAAACATAACGGCAGACAGTCACAGCTAGCCTCAAGTTCGTTCTGCAATCGTTCGTTCAGGTTGATGGGCTTTTCCGCACCGGACTGTCAATCACATTGTAAGAATCACAGAACCGCTAACTCTATGGTTTTGGCTCCAAATCGACAACATGGCCGCGCCCGCCATTGAGCTTCAAAACGTGTTTTAGAGACCCACGGAGAGTCAGTGGGTGACGTCACAGTAGCTTTGTCCATATTTTTTACAGTCTCTGATTTGAACAAGAACATTCGACCTCTGACCTCCATGCACTGTGCTCCTCAGTGGGCAGGAAACGGGGCTCAGGTCCCCAAATAAACTAATGGAGCATGAAGCACCCAGTAGGACTGGGGTACAAGATGAACTGATGAATTCAGTGCCCCCCCCCCCTTTTTTTGTGGTTACAGGATATGGGACACGGAGCAGGTTTGATAGACAGGCAGAACCAACAAATCCCCCCCCCCCCCCCATGGGCAACAACTGACTCCCCTGAAATCACATAACATAAATTCACTTTGACACGCCCCATGCTCCACCTTATTCAACAATCCCCCCCAAGCCCCTCCCCCCCCGGCCCCCACCACACTATTGTTCTGGGGACCCTGGAAAAGGTTTTCTGTTACATCACTCGAATACTAATACGTTTCGAGGCAGTTGCTATGAGTTAAACACGAAATCCTATGAAAAATAATTTCTCTTCCCCGGTCATCGCGGCCATTGCATTCAGTGCAAATGCAGCACATTTCAGAAACCGTGTGAAAATGACAGGGATACATTAACAAGGATAAAGACGCTACAGAGAGAGAGACACACACACACACACACACACACACCCATTTAGGGACAATAAAAACACTGCTGTCGCCGCAGAGGTGCAGCTGTCACGTGTCACCAGTAACAGATGGTGTGGCATTTCCGCTCAGGAGCCTAATTGCTGATGGTGGGAAATGTGAAAGCCTAAATCTTTCAGCTGAACACTATAGGAAGATATGCCTGTCACTAGAAGAGGCTTTGTACGGTATTAGGGGTGCGATCGGTTACTAATGATCATGTGGGTTTTTGCTTTTATGTGCTTGACGTATATCCATGAATATAGTATCCAGTGAATATAGGCTATTGCAGCAAAAAGTAAAAATAATAATACTTTTACAGAATAGCATTTCACTGAGCAGCCTTATTTTAGTGTTTTTATTCTTTTTCATTTGCAGAAAGACATTTTGTTCTTTTTTTAATAAATGCTTGTTTCACTGCGGTTTTTATTTGATTTCTGACGCATTTCCTGTTTTTAAACCTGACAAACTATTCTGCCATTTTGTTCTTGTTTTTTTACCTTTGTTTTATTATCTCTGTTAAGCTTTTTTGTGCTTCTTTATTGTTTGAAAGGTGCTATATAAACAGAATTTATTGGCTTAGATGTCAGACTTTCTAACTATCCTGCTTAGTTTGTTTGTTTTTCCTCGTCCTGTCCACAATGGCATAATATAACACAAAGCTGCATTGCCGTTAGCCACGTTCCATTATAATGCGCATATTAAAGTATTTCATCTTTTTGAAAATGTAAGACAGGCATTGAGCTTTCTCCCACAGGAAGTTCGTTCTGCTTTTAGTAAAGCAACTATCTGTCCACTGTTTACACCATGATATTTGTATCTATCAGTGAGGTATACCAAAGCAGGACTTTAAGAAGAGTGCAGTTATTGAATGTGACGAGAATGAGTTTGATCTTGCATTCTCAGTTAAAAAAAAAAAAAAAAAAAAAAAAAAACACAAACCACCATGAATGTAAATCATTCCAGCAGTAATGCATTTGTTGACAGTGAAGATGCTGGCAGCTTTTATACAAAAAGCAAAGAAAAGCTATTAACTAATCGGCTGGTAAAATGGTGGGCCCCCGTGAGAGCAGGTTGGGCCCTGTCGTTGCGGGTGGGGAGTTGGCGGTGATGTGATGCAGTGATGCACCGGTCTTCCCAAGGGTATATATCTTTCTAATAACTTTTACCTCCTTGCACCCTTTCCACGTGTCCTTTCCTCGCATCCTTAGGCCCACTCAACAGAGAAATGAAGGAAAGGGACGCTAGGAAAGGACGCGAGGAGAGAGGAATGGAGGAAGCGTGTACTAGATAAACAAACCGTTCTTCAGTCAAACGTCAGTTTGAAGCCACGTCAACTACAGACGTGGCAGATGGGGAAAGGTGGACCCCACACGTCGATCGTTTACTCGTCACGCCTTCTGAAAGGAATACTTTCACAAAACAAGGCTGCGCTTGTGTATCCTCGCTGAAGCATCCTCCAGGAGCCTCCTAGCTCCTCCAAGGAGGCATTTAATGGATTGAAATGTCCTAAAAGATGGCCGACCTCGATTGATTTCCCGCTCAAGCGAAGACTGAGGAGATGAGGCATTGCTCACATGCGTACTGCCCGCTTCCCCCCCTCCCTCCCCAAAGTTGTTTAAACTACGTTTGAGTAACCGGTTTTGCAAGCTACATTTTTCAAGAGTAGCTTTGGGTAGTTCAACTACTTTCAGTGTGAAGCAATTGGTGATTTTGTACAACTACACGTTCAGAGTAATTTCTCCAACACTGGGTTAATTGAAGGAAAGAGAGAACAACCTGCAGGAAAGGCACTGCTCTGTTTAATAGTGTAAGATGAGCTTACATCATAGAGCCTTTCTCAGGTGAGCGCTCAGGTAGCTTCTAATGAAGCAACAGCCTACAGAGGCTACAGTTTGTTTCCCTTGAGAGGTGTGTATCCTCAGGTGAGCTCTCTCCTGTAGTACAGGTGTGCAGTAATCACAGGTCTGCGGGTGCGTGCATCCGACGTGTGTACCTGCTTCACAAAGGCAGTGAACCCAGCGAATCTTGTATCTCGCAGGTCCTAAGGCAGCACTTCGGTGTCCTTATGATTATTATCGAGATTATGACAATCTCAAGCTCTTGTAGTGTTTGCTAACGGTGTAAATCACACTTTCCTGAGCTGCTAAAAGCATCTGCAAAATTACTAAACTGCAAATCCCATGAGTGGCATCGTAACAACCTGAGAGGCTCAAACTGATGGTGATAATGATTCTGTTGCTACACAGCCTAATGTTTTTTTTTTTTTTTTTTTTTTTTTTGGTGATACCTCAAACTATATCCTCAAATCCATTTGCTACAGCACAATTTTCAATCTCCCTCTTGTACATGCTTGGCATCAGCTGTTCATAGCCTAAATCAGATGTTATTATCCGAAAAGGTCCAGTGTGGGTGTAGGCTTTTATTTTAACCCTGCACTATGACATCAGACTAAACAAATCAACTAATCAATCACACCCCTGGACTAAACTTTTTTTTTTGCGCTTATGTAAATCTTTATGGATGATCGACTAAATGTAAAATGTCCAGATATGATTACATATGAAGGTTAATCCTTCTAGTCTTCTGCCATCTTAACTTATTCAGAAGCTTGAAAAAATGAAACAGCTGGACTTTCTTTAAGGGGGAAAAAAACACATACACCCCTACATGAACATTTCTATCACTGTCAGACCTTAGCTGTAATGGGGAACAGGCCTCCTAAAATTGAAAGACCTTTTTAAAAACTCTGAGGTCAGACTTGTGCCTTATGCAACACCACCCCTGCAACCTGTCGGGGCAGGAGGGTATTTCAGTAGCTTTTTATTTTAGCATATAAAGCACGTTATATAACACCGAACTGGGCTCAGGGCGGATGAGATCAATATTAGTTTCATACGCAGAGGCGCAGTGGCGTAGTAGTTTATTAGCTGAGCTTCTAAACCAGAAGGTTTCTGGGTCAAATCCCAGGAGGCGGAAGTGCTGCTGTGATTGGTCATCTTAACCCGCACTGGCTCGCTAAGCATCCATCAGTACATTACTGAGATTCATGTGGTGTTACAAGGAGTCTGCAGCAGAAACGGATTCCGATAATATATAGTTCGGCTTAGATGACCATAGAATCAATCTGTGAAAGGGTTAGAGTGCAAGAAGCTCACATTCAAGGGTGTTGGTACTGGCGCCAGTGCCAAATGTACTTGTATCGATGTTCAGTTTTCAGAACTTTAGCTACAGTCCAGCTGTATAAAATTAATTATCTGACTAATGACCGATAGTACACTTCAAAGATGTAAGTCGATCTTAACAAGTATTTCTGACTTAATCTGATTTCTTTTCTGACTTTTTTTTTTTGCTAAATAAGATGGATTGCCAGTCAAATGAGTTTCACTCATTTCAAGTTTGGGCAATAGGGTAAGAATTCCGCTTGTTAAGCAAGAAGTAACTTAAACAATCAAATTTTATTCTTGAGAGAAAAATTAAGGTTTTGAAAATAAGATTAAGGGCCATTACTAAGCATGCTGCAAATTACTGTCAGTACCACAATTCTTTTTTTTTTTTTTTTTTTTTTTTTTTTTGCTGTTTGTTTACAGAATGCCATCTAAAGAGAGAACAAGTGGGTTGGTGCTCAGGGATATCATGGAGAGGGCTTCAGCTTTGAAGATTAGGGACACAAGATCATGTTAAACTGTAGTGTCCTTTTGGGGAGACCTTAGGCATTGTAAATGGGGTTTAATATGTATTAAAGAAATTAATTTTACACATCAACGCTTTTGACTTTTTAGGTTAGTTCATTGCTTAATATTAAAATTGTTCTGATGTGCCTGCTGTGTTGGGGACAGCCTCATCTTTTGAATAGTGATTAATGGAAAAGATGTTTTTTTTAAAAAATTTAAAAAATGTTACCACAACTCGCTGTAGCAGGTCACATGCATAAATTTCCATTCTTTTCTCCAATATTTTTATGGGCTAATATCAGAACGCCCCAAAATACATATGCATTAACCCGAACGTGCATATTTTAGGGTTCTGCATTTCTTGTTTTACCAGCACAGACCTCTGGTGAGCACCTTATCAAATAGTGTTTTCCCATGTCTCAGTGTCTATAAAAGCCCCACAAGTCCTTAGTCTTTTTTTTTTTTTTTTTTTCTTTTTGTATGTGTAATTACTTTTTTGTAAACTAAATTCGTAAGCCAATGCATATGACCTAAAGATAAAAAGTCGTGGCCACTATTCAAGTGTCGAGGGTCAGGGGTCAAGGGTCGAGTGGCTCCTGAGACAGGACGATGTCCCTCTTCAGTCCAGGAGCACAACCTTGAGAGCGTGTGACAACGGAACACTGCGCCGTGTCGTCCGCCAAGTACAACACCAATACCGCGCCCGACACCCGAGAGAGCCAGTGCTTCACTAGAACAGGGCGTCTTTCTGTGACCACTGGGGCGACATAGCTCAGGAGGTAAGACCGATTGTCTGGCAGTCGGAGGGTTGCCAGTTCAAACCCCGCCCTGGGCATATCGAAGTGTCCTTGAGCAAGACACCTAACCCCTATCTGCTCTGGCGAATGAGAGGCATCAATTGTAAAGCGCTTTGGATAAAAGCGCTATATAAATGCAGTCCATTTACCATCTAATGGGAACTGGGCTTGTGGCTCAAAAAGGTTCATGGGTTCATTTCCCTGCTTTCAGGTACTGCCGTGGTACCCTTGAGCCAAGATGCTTAGCTGCTTGAACTGCTTCGGCAAATATCCAGCTTGTATATAAACGAGCGCACTAAGTGAACAAATGTAATCAGTGCAAGTCGTTCGGGATGGTGAACGCGGGGGGAATGTAAATAATGGAATGTAAATATCTCTCCGTACACAAACCGTTTCCCAGGCCCCTCTGTCCAGGGACAGGAGCGCGGTTTGTGAGTAAATGTGAGTCAGGCCGTAACGTGCCCACGTTTGGTTACTCTCGGGGAATTGGAACTCTCCCAGAGTGACGGCATGAGATTTATGACTAATCACTGGAGGCAAACGTGATGAGGTCTGTGCTGGAGACTGGGGGATCGGGGGAGGGGGGGAGGGTTTTCGATTTAATCAGACGTGCTATTGGGGCGGTAGCTGGATCAATGGACCTGCCTAAAGTGCTTGATTCAAGCTCAAGCTTAGACACATACAGAAACACTGAGGCTCTGAAGAGCATATCAGGTAAAATAATCATAATAAAAATAAAATAAAATAAATGGATTACAAATGTAAATAGAAGAAATACAAACGTGACTGACATGTGGGGTGTATGGGATGTATAGCTACGTGACTAAAATATGAAGGTAAAATGTTCTAGTTGCAGTATAGACAGGGTAGGATGTCGGAATGCAAGTCCAGCCTTGCTGTTAAACGCGTTGTGAACACTTGCTGGCTTTTTTTGGTCTAATTTTAGCCTTGGCGCTCTGTGTGCCGCCGGAGCTGGTTTAGATATTTATGAGTCCTCAGTGCCCCTGTTTGTTTTGCTGGCCCATCTCTCTCTCCAGCGGTTCCGTTTCGCCTCTGAGGTTGCCCCTAAAAAACGTCAGAGCAGCCCCTGTTCTTCAGCACGCCGCTACAGCACGCGACTCATTGCCGTGGCTCCACCGAGCGCGCGCTTTTTTATAGCGCCCCTGAACGTCCCTCGCCGAGCCCCCCAGAGTATTCTAACCCCCCCCCCCCCCACGCCACCCGTCAGCGAGCAGACAGCCTGTCTGAGATGAGTGGAGAGAGAGATTGGAGGGAGGAGAGGGACAGTAAGTGAAAGTGAGAGGAAAAAATGGGGATAGGAAGAAGGGGGGGAGAGAGAGAGAGAGAGAGAAGGGGAAACATGACCCAGCTGTCGTTTAGCACGCACCTGTGCTCACACCTCTGGCGTGAGCTGTAACTGCCCTGCCCGTTAGCCTCTTGCCCCAGGCGCCGGGGAACGGCGGGCAAGAGTGCGTTTGCCCCAGTTTACCCACAGAGGTACCCCGAGTAGGGCACCATCGCCGCTAAATTAGGACAGGGGTCCACCCCCACCCCCGCTTCCCTAGGGCACGTTTTTGAGGTGTGCACGATGCTGGAATATCCAGGAACGGGATGTATGCATGCCCCCCCCCAGAGTGAAGTGTAATGTGGGGTAAAGCTAAAGGTTTTTTTCCCCTCCATGGACATTGTAATGATGGTAATAATGGAGGCTAATAACAGCACAATCCAATGAGTATAATTAAGAAATTTGATGGAATTCGCATCAGTCGTTCAAAAAAATTTAATTACGACAAAAAAAAAAACTAAAGAACAACCAAAACACCGCGCCACGCTTCCTTAGCAACCAATCCTCCACACCCCCCTCCCCTATCCCCCCTGCAAGAATAACAACCGAGCAACCACTGGCCCCTGACGATCGCTCCGACGGCAACCGTTTCCACGGCGGCGGGAGACGGACACGATGCATGCTCACTGACCTTAATTGGCGGGACGAAGAGGAGGAGCGGGAGGAGGAGGAAGAGGAGGTGGGCGAACGCAGCCACGGAGGAGAGAGCTTATCGCCTCCTTTTTGGGCTCCTCGAGGCGCACGCTGGCTGTAGCAGGCGGTGAGGGGGAGGAGGCGCTCGGGCGAGGGTGGGGGGGCGGACGGGGGGGCAGGGGGCTGGGTTTGTAAACAAGGCAGTCCTGGAGGAGACGGAGAGCGCTCGAATAAGCGTGTGCTGTGCATCCCTCGCCGTGGATCTTTGTATATCCTGGTTGTCTCTCCTGCTCGCTCGCTCTCCCTCTCTCCCTTCCTCTCTCTCTCTCACTCTCTCTCTCTCTCTCTCTCGTGCTGCACCTCTGAGTTAGGCCCCTCCCCATACAGCCCCCCTCTCTCCTCCTGTCTCTCCCGCTCTTACTCCCTTTCCCTGTCTTTCCTTCCCTCTTACCCACTCCCGCTTTCCCACCTCATCTCTCTTTCCATCCTTCTCTCTCCTCTGTCTTGCGTCCTCCTCCTCCCTCTCCTATTGAGTCGCTCTCACTTCCCTCCTCCTCCTCCTTCCCCTGTTTTCAGGCTCAGAATCACTCCTCAGACTCCTTTCTCCTATAACAAAGCAGACAACAAAAAAAGCTACGATACCATACTGTTCCCCTCTGCGAGATTCTTCCCTGTTTAAGAGTGGCCAATCGGAACAAAGGCACTCCTCTCCATCAAAGGGGGGAGTCTTTACTAAGTGCCCCTCCCCCACAATCTCTCACCTCATTAATGAAAACCTCTATGGAGCACGCACACTGCTGAATGTTGTTCCAGCCCAATGTTCCCTTAAATGTGATAAGGTGTTAATAATCAGAAAAATCTAAGCAAAAAAGAAAGTGACCATGTTAAAAAAATATATATATTTTTTAATCAAATGAATAGTGATATATAAATTCATACTTCCCTGAGGATCTAGAAATAAATGCAATGGTTTATAAATTATAAGCAATGATTTTTTTAGTTCTTATTGCTCACCGTAAAACACACACATCGAGCACACGTGCACGCACACACATCCTTCTCCTTGTCCGTATGACAGTCTGTGTCAGTGTCTCTCTCCATCCTTCCCACCGGTATTAGAGATTGGCTGACCTCAGCAACCACAGCGCAGATCCTGAAATATTAAATTAAGCATGTGCTCACCAGGGCATCACTTAAAGCTGACGCATTTTATCCGTTTACCCGGACGGACGTGTTCTGAAGTACCACGGAGGCATTCGTGTTAGCAGAACCAGGAAAAGGAATGCCACTGCATATTCACATGCATAAACATGTCCATATGCCAACTGATATGGAGAAATTATGCAGTACATGTCAGGACACGTGTGGCTATAGTCACATAATGCAATAAGAACATATCACAACATGGGAATAAAAGGTTACTGTATGGCATGAAAACAGGAAATTGGAGGATATATAATGCAAATAAAGTAAAAAATGTGTGTAGGGATGTAGGCCTGTATCTTTTAATCTTGAGCATAATTTAATAAAGCAGTATGCAGCCTTCACAAAACTAAGCCTAACCCAAGTTGCTCAGGAATAACTGAAATTCAAGTCTGTGCGGAAACACTTTAGTAGTAAGTTAAAGGTGATTGAACGCAGTCCAAAAGGAAATTGAGTTTCCCTTCTGAGCACATGGCTAATAAAATTGAGGAGAATCATAGTGACTCAGTTCTTTTTAATATACTGAAAGTGTGGCCCGCAGTTTTCAAACAGTATAACAGCCTTCTCCTCACCTCCATATGGATCTGCCTATCCATCAGTAACAGGAACCTCAGATTCTGTGCCGTCCATTTTGTTTTATTTAAATGGACTCCCACTTTCTTGGAGCTGTGAGCGCCATGGCGATAAGGCGGGATGCAAAAGCTGCTGGTTTCTAATTATAATATCGGTTTCCTTCCCCTGTTTAACACCCTGTGTGTGTTATTTCATCCCCTCTGTTTAATGGACTGAGCCCTGTAGCCCATGGCGACCTGCCCAGCCTCTCTAAACCCCCTTCAGAGAGTATTGGAGGAACCTGTCTTTCACTTTTTTGGCAGGGCGGGTATCAACTGCAAAGTTCTAAGTGATGTCCGATAGACCCTCGGCTTGGAACACAAACAGGAGCCACTGTGTGCGCCGTTGCTCCTAATCGGGTCGAATCGCTGCCCCCACACGGCAACCCACGTATGAGTCAGGAACGCTAGGCCCACAGTGACCTCATCGGTGAGGTCATCGCAGTGACGTCATCAGGGGTTTGAAACTTTTAGAGTTTGCTGACCATAAACCTCTGGGATCTGCAGCTCTGGTCCTGGAGAGTTGCTGAGTTCTGGTGACAGGACGGGAGACTGCTTGGTCTGACTGAGATTCCCTCAAAAAAATGAAATTTACCATCTAAACTCTAAGGTGTAAGATCACAAACAATTCTAATTCTGATGTAACTATCCCCACTGGTACTTGAAAGCAAAGTAGTTCTAGAACACTGACTTAGAATTTTGAAAACATTCCAAATAAAACCTGCTCTTCAAAGGGTTCAAATCAGCAACCAGTTCAGACCCAGGATTCCAGGTGAGGCCAGTTACCTGTATAGCTATGTACTAGCACAGAAATTGGGAACTAGATCTTTATCAAAACTAAAATAGCTGTAACTACGCATTTCTGTGCAACAACAAAAAACCAGACGGGTGCAGGTTTGAAACCTGGGTCCCATTGTACCGCCCTTCAGGGTGTATCACTTAAATCTGAATTGCTTGGGTAGATATCTGGCTGTGTAAATGTGAATGGATAATATTAGATTTTTATTTTTAACTACAGAGGAGGGCATCCATAAGCATTAAAAAAAGACAAAATTGGGACCCAGAGATTGGAACAAAGACCGAGCCCCACCCCACCAGGTTTTGAGTGAAAAGCCCCAGGAGAGGGAGGGAGGGGGGGGGGGGGGGCTCAGAATAGACTTCCTGTGGGCTGGAGGTGCTGAAATCCCCCTGTATCCACCCGACGGCACCATCTGCCTGGGGCATATGGAGGCGTGAAAAGGGGGTGCAGTCCAGGCCTCGGGGTGGGGTGCAGGTGCGGGAGGGGTGGGGGGGAAGGAGGGGGTAACCAGTGAGCCAAAGAGAATCATTTACAGAACCGCCACCCCCGTCCCGCCTCAGCCGCCACCCCCTAATTAGACGGCATCACCTTTGTCTGCGGTGTGACGGGGATACGCCTGTGTGGAGCATCTTTGTTTGGTGCACACAAGCTGCAGCATCTTTGTTTGGCGTGCGCAAGCTGCAGCTATGTCAAAAAAACCAAAAAAAAAAACCAAAGAAAAACAAAGAAAGGAAGCAGGCTTAAGTTCTGCAGTCTTATCGGATGACTCTCGGCTATCCGGCTAATCTCTCCGATAACCTTGTTAAAATTCCCCACAGTCGATTTATATCCTCTGTCTGCTCCAGTAGAGCACTTGTCTCGGGCTGAATTACCTCTTTTTTTTTTTCTTTTCTTTTTTTAAAAAAGGCCAGCGATATGAAGGCTCATCCTATTGCATGAATCACCTGAGTGTAATTTGCTGGTACAGCGATACTGTGGCACTTAAAGGGGCTCATCCCATTCGCTTATTTTATGGCCTTAACGTCTGGCCTTGGTCCTCATCTGACCTGGAAATCGCATGAGCTCCACCATCTTTAAGGACATTCAAATCCAACGAATTCTCCTGGAGGATGCTTCAGCGAGGATACGCGAGTTAATTATTTATTTTTTTTTATGCGGAAGTAAATTTTCGAAACGCGTGACTCATAAATGACCTCTGCCCATCTGCTACGTCTGTGATTGACGTGGCTTCAAACTGACGCTGGACTGAACAATAACGTTCCATTTGCCTAATACACGTTTCCTCGATTCCTCCTCCCCCGCGTCCTTTCCTTGCATCCTCCGTTGGGGGGAACTAAGGAAGCAAGGAAAGGATGCCAGGAAAGGATGCAAGGAGGTAAAAATAAGCAACTGGAATAAGCCCAAAGAATAAAAGCTTCTTTTCTAAAATCTTCTAATCAAACTTAAGTTCTGGAGGTAGGACCACACCACCACCTCTTCCTGTAAACCAATCACCTGGATTGTAATACAGTACTTTTTCAGGAGTCGCTGGCATTTCATCCTCTCCTTGTGAAATTTGCATATCTGTCCTCCTCCCCTTGTCCCCCCTTTCCAGTTGTAGTCCAGGAACAGTAAGACATGGAATTCTCAGCACCTGTGCCTCCTTTTGAAAAGGACCAGAGGTGTCAAACTCCAGTCCTGGGGGGGCTGCAGTGTCTGCTAGTAAATGGACTGCATTTATATAGCGCTTTTATCCAAAGCGCTTTACAATTGATCTTGCTAGTTCTTCGTGTGTTTCAACATGAGTTGGTTCATTTAAAGTCATCGATTGGCTAAAGAGTCTGCACACCTTGTTCACCAGGCCTTAATTGTAAGTTGGCTGCTGATTGACAGGAAACCACAAATACCAGCAGTCACTGCGGCCTTCCAGGACAGGAAGTTTGACACCCGAGGTCTAGAAAATGTACACAAGCGTGATGGCTCAAATGTTCAACGGAGATATTGAGGTGCTGGGGCAGCATTACACTGCAATAAACGGAAGAGAAGTGTGAGGAGAAACAGAATCACTTTTGAATTCCTGACAGTTACACTTGTTCTCCACTTCTGTGTGTCGCTCTTGATAAGAGTGCATGCTAAGTGATTGTAATGTAATGTGAGATGCTAAGAACCTCTTTGCTTTGTTTTATTTCCTCTCTTATTGAATTGAATTCACTTACAGACTCTGAGAGAGAGAGGGAGGGGGGAGAGACTTGTGACATCACAAGGGACTGCAGGGAGAAATTATCTGTAGCTAACTGTGGCATGATGCATCGTATTTCACTTTGTAAAATTTGTGTTAAACATTACACATGGTCCCTGAGAAAAAAATCGATAAAAAATAAATGAACACTGAAAGAATGGAATACAGGAATCTCAAGGTACATTTCTCAAGGACTCAAATCTTGCAAATCTATATCTAACATAGCGAAGGACTGAATCACACTTGGGATCGAACTACACTGCTTTCCTGGGAAGTGAAAAGACAAGAAATTTGAGACCAACTTTATTGGTGCCTAAACATCTCACTAAATCAAGGTTAGCTAAGTCCTTTTTTTTTTTTTTTTTTGCTCTTCCAGTCCAGGAAGCAGAGTTTTCAGGCCTGATTAAATTAACTCATGTTGTGATCTGATTGGCTGCTCTCCACTCAAAGCCGCTCTGATTGGGGTGCATCCATGATGGGGATGCTGGGTAATTGAGCGTTTGCCCTGCCTGTCAGTTTGACCGGGTGCGTGCGTGCGTGCCTGTTCAACTTATCGTCAAACAAAAATGTGAAACCAATATCAGGTCCACCTTTTAAAGGGAACGAAGGGTCTTTAGTCATGTGATTGAGTGACTGAACATGGGACTCATTAGATCAGCTGCAGCTGATGTTTGCTTATGCTAAACCACACATTTTAAGACTAGTTTTTATGAGTCGTTTCTATGAGCCGTGTCCTGAGTCTTAAATTATGGGATGTTTCGAGGATGAAGCTGGAGCAGGTGTCACTGTCACTCTGCTTGGTCGCTCGCATCTCACCCCTCCAAGCAATCAGGTTCCCACGGAGACGGGGGTCCTTGAAACCATGGAAACGAAATTGTGAACCCAGCTGTTCCATTCGGACAATCACGGGAGTGCAAAAGCAATCTCCCTCCTCTTTGCACTCTCACATGCGCACACACACACACTCTCTCTCCCTCACACACACATGCACTACTGGTTTTTGGCAGATGTTATTATCCAGAGCAACTTATGCGCTATTCTACAATTTAAAGAAAATTTATACACCCAGACAGTAGATAAATACGGAAGGTTAAGAGTACCTCCAGTATAATCTACATTTAGCTCCCTGTTCTTCTGGGAGTTTGGCTTTGCTCTCATAGAAGTGAACTTGAACCCTAGTTTATCTTGGCTGTGTGTATCAGGGGGAGAAGGTAATTCAGTTTGTTATAAACTGAAGGAACAGATCGGAGCTCTCCCCGCCCATCAGTCTCCAAAATTGGAGAGATCATTCTCAGGTCTGTTAAGAGCTTGCGACTCACCGTTTGTGAATAATTTATAGGCCGCCAGCCATTTCGTGTGGGCATTAAAAAGGCACGATACTTTTAAAGATGATTATCATATTTCATTAATGATGCCATTTGATTTTTATGGCATCATTTTTTTTCACGCTCCCCTGGACAATCAATCATGGTTTCAAAACTTTCTTTGTGTGTGTGTGTACCAATTATAATTACTTTTTGGGATTCCTGCACCTGTCCCTTAGGCCTGAGTCCGTTCAGGGCATCCTGCACGTGGATTCAGAAAAGCAAACTCTGTTTAAACCGGGCATAGATTAAAGGAGAAACGTATGGAAGGACTGTAGTGGGCATTCAGTACGCAAGACAACAGGCGTACAGGAAAAACCGCCTGCAGGGTGGTGAATAGTAGATACCTTTGCCTGGTAGGTCAGGATGGGGAATAGTAATGGCTCCTTTAATGAAAGTGATGAATATTGAGCAGTTTCGGGACACAGTGGAATCTGTGTTGTGGTAAAAACAGAAATAAACCGCTCAAACAGCTCCTCCCATACTGGCGACCGCAGAGTTGTAAATATTAAATATTTTAATGTCCCAAGGGTTTCCCCGAACAATTTACTTCTCCTGCTTCTCAAGAACAGTGCAGCTGCAGCTCACTCGCCTATATTAAATGCCAATTACAGACCCGGAATATGCCAAATATTATAATCCTGTTCTGACGACATATTGCAATTGGAACAGTCTGGAGACGTGGCTGACAGGGCTAATAGTATATGACCGACTCTAATGGTATTTTAGATGTATGATGATAATCCCAATTATGTTGTACAGTACATGAACATCTCAGGCATTACCCAATATTAACACAACTTACAGAGTGTCATGATGTTAGAGCTCTGGGCTGGTAACTAGAAGGTATGTTGGTCCAAACTCGGAGAGCAATGTGCTAATTAACGAGCTAATTAAGCTAACTAACGTTAGGTGGCCAGTGAGATGCTGCTTCTGCTGCTATTGATAATATCCTCCTGAGACCAAGCAGAAAAAAGTAATAAGAATAATTAATATCAATTTAAATTTGATATAATACAAGTGTCTTGGATGAGAGAAACATGTCGCTGTGGATATTTTCAAAGATATTTGTTTTTATTATTGAATGCAGTGTAAATTTCAGCTTGGTAGAATAATATGATTCTTGAGATTAAGACCCGAATACTCATTTTCCCTACCAGGGACAAAAAATTAATTGCCAGGTTTTCAGAGGATATACATGTATTAAATATCAACACATCCGGCGCCTTAAGTTTAAATATTAAGGAGAGCAAAGACAGGAACAAAGCTGAAGTTGCAGCTGTAAAATGTTTATTATTTACAGCGATGGAGCCCCAGGGACCAGGAAAGGTGTGTAAAATTGTACGGTACGTAAAACAACAAGGCAAGGTTAGGCCATAAGAAGATGCACAATACCAGTACTGGTTAAAAACAATTAATTTAATCAACGGTTATAAAATAAATGAAGAAAAAAAAAAAAACATAAACATTATTCACATTTATTTCGTCCCACACAAAGATGGCTTATACCAAATAAATTTGGAGAATCTGTAATACTGCAGAAATTCAGGCACTGATGTTTCTGTGTTTCACACACATGGCTTGTGCCCAGTAACATTCTAGTGTACTAGTGAACACTTACTATTTTAGAACAAAGCTTAGCCTATTTGCAAGAGAAATTGCATTACAGACGATTCATTTTCAGTTTGTTCCTGTTCATCCCCCCCCCCCCCCCACACACACAAACACACTTAAATGTGTTGCCGGCAACATTTGAACACGCGTGAACATAAAGTGTGTTAAATAAATCGTGATTAACTCTGTGGAAATTTAAAAAAAAAAAAAAATTTAAAGCATGAAGAAAAATCAGATGTGAAGCACTTTACACTTGAAACATAAACACACTGCCCATCGTAGGACAGAGGCTGTACAGCTGTGTGTCCTCAGGACTTTCTGACTGTGGTTCACTGAAGACACAGCTGTGTAGGTTGGTTACCTGGTTAGGTAACTTCAGTGTGCAGAGCAAAGCCACAGGATAGCAGATCCCAACTGGCCAATGGGCTATCAGAACCACACAGGACCAGGATTGACTTATGGGTCACAATACACTTGCTCTCTCCCCCTCTGTGTCTCCCTGTCTCTGTCTCTCTCTCTCTGGTTGGGACAAAAAGATGCACTTGGATCGAACTTGACTGCGCATAAATACATGACAAGATTAGAGGGAATGTTTGACACCCTTTACCTCAATGTTGCGGAAACAAAATTATATATTTCACAATCCCACTCGAAACCGAATGCAGAGTTACTTGGTCTGAATGCTTATTTTCACAGTTACCAGGAACGAAGCCTTTTCACTAGATATATTCATATAACGTGATTCTCTTCTGCCAGTATCCTGGTGATGTGAGGCCTCCTATCAGCAGGGCTCTGTTTCCCCCCCCCCCCACATCCCCCTCCTTTAATGGTGCGGAGAATAACAAATCCTTTTCAAAAACACAAACCTGCCAGGGAGTTATCTTTGTGCAACTGACACAGCAAATGTGGAACATGCGTGTGAACACACAGCGAAACAAGACACTGAAAAATTCCAAAAAGTAAAGTCCTGAAGAAGCACCTCCACCCCCTATAATTAACAATATTCCCCCTCCTGCCACCGCCCCCCCCCCCCAATACATAACAATTCCCCTCCCCTCCCCTGTCCCATCTATAATCAAGTCCCTCTCCTCCACACTTTCCATAAGTAACAATCCCCCTTGTAGTACAACATCTGTAGAACACGCTCTGTAGTACACAAGATCTGAGGCGGGAGTCCTGTCCTGGTCCTGCTCAAGTCCTGGCTCCAGTCGGCTTGTCTGCTGTGCCAGTAGGGAGGCGGGGCTAAAAGGCCGTCTTGGTGCTCGTGTGATTCGTTGCTTCCTCTTGAGGGGAGGGGCTTAGGAAAAACGTGTCTCTGCTTCCTGGTGTGTGTGTTTCTGTGGTGTGTGTGTGTGTGTGTCTGTCTTCATGTGTGTCTGTGTGTTTGTGTTTGTTGTTCAGTCAAGTCATAAGACTCCTATCCTCCTGCCCCTCCCCCCCCGCTCCCGTTGTCACGGCTACGCCAGGGAGTAGATGGCGTTGATGGGGGACGTGGGCTCGGACCTGGGGATGCAGTCGGGCTCCTCGCGGTCCTTCTTGCCCGTGTACTGGCCGATGAAGGAGCCGTCCTCGTCGAACTGCCCGTCTCCGTCGCCGCCGTCACCGTACTCCACCAGGCTGTCGTCCTCGCTGTCATGCATCTTCACCCGCCCGTCCAGCGAGGCCTGGCTCTGGCTCGCCTGCATCTGCCGGCTGTCCTCGTCCCTGTGGGCGGGGCCGAACGGGGGGCGGCGTCAGACCCCGCCCACAATCACACACCCTGCCCACAATCCCTGACCCTGCCCACAATCACACACCCTGCCCACAATCCCTGACCCTGCCCACAATCAGACCCCACCCATAATCTCTGACCCCGCCTACAACTACAACTACCCCCCCAAATTGCCCTCTGGTTCCCCCACATCTACCGACTGTCCTCATCTCTGTGGGCGGGGCACCGTCTGACCCCGCCCACAATCCCTGACCCCACATCCCACTACCTCCCCTTCACTTCATTGGGCAGTGGTCTTCAGTCCTGGCCCCGGAGAGCCGCAGGGTCTGCTGGCTTTTGCTGTTACTCAGAACTTGGGCAGCACAGCACACTGATCAGTTAAAGCATTCGATTACACGGATAACTCGGGTCACCTGGTTTCTTGGGGTCTGGATCGGTTTCTGATTTTGAGGTGGGGAAAAAAAATCCAGCAGACTCTGAGACTCTGGGGCCAGGACTGAGGTTCACTGCCATAGGGAAGGTCAGACTCCATTCCCAGAAGGCTTTGCATGTACTGTCACTCAATGATTATTCACTTAGGAATTATGATGTATAATTTAGTCTCAAACATCAATAAAATATAATCCTTTTTTTTATTAAGTATTTTTCAATAAATCATAATTGACATTTTACCGGTATGTTATCAATTATACATCGCAACCTGAGAATGAAGTTCCTGTCGTTATTGCTGGAACCTTCATATACAGATTCACCTACTGAAAGCAACTTCATATAATAACTTTAAAAGAAAGATCAATGGATCATGATATATAAGGTGGATAATACTCTGTAATGTGTTCCTTGAGCTCAGCACTCCAGTCCCATGATAAAACCAGGAGGAAATTAAATAAAAGCAAGACATAAAGGCCAAAGATACAAGCTGCAGATTATCTTTAGCATACCGGCCACAGGACAGAAGCAGTGGTGAGTGCAGACGCAATCAGCAAAAGCATGTGTTACAAAGGTGACTTTGCTGAGGTTTGCCGCTCCCAGAATGCAACAGTTATCATTCCAACTCAAGAAACATAAATAAAAATATGCAAAGGTAAATATACAGATGTAGCACAACAGAGGAGAGGGCATCACCAGGATCACCGATAAAAAAAGATATAATAATCCATCAAGGATGACCAACTGGCAAAAAAAAAAAAAAAAAAAAAAAAAAAACAGAACCCCTAGAATTGCAAGGATTGAAACAGTTGGCTAAATCAAGAAGACTGAATACAAGTGCTTAATGTATACTTAATGTACACAAACGTTGTACTGACCACTCACTGAACTCAACACTCATTGGCTTAAAGAGAGGAAACCCACAGACTTATGCAGGCAGGGTCTACAGGGCCCAGTGATGCTGATATAGCATAAATTGAATAAATAAATAATTCTGAACCAGAACCTGTGCTGGCCTTGTGTTTTACATCCTTCCTTCAGTCCTGGTTCCTGGACCATGTCTACTAGATATACACAGAACAAATTCAAAAGGACTTCTTTTCCGCCCTGATTTCCTAACCTGGGAGGGATACCCACCAATTCCACTACCCTCAGCAAACATCTGAAATCGGACATGCGGGAAAGTTACTCACAATATGAGAACAAGACAGACTTATAGGTGAGAGGAAAGTGGCAAGAGCAGATTTTTTTTTGTTTTTATTAATCTGTAACATGATGATGACGGAGAGTGAATCAGTTCAACAGGGACTGGCAGGAATACAACTGACATTTTAGACATTTTCCCCTTAATTTTGACAACTAAAAGCTAGAATTATTGTTATTTTACAAAACCGTTTGGCAACTTCTAGCGATTGCTACTGTGCTACTAAATTGCCAAACTATGTTTGTGAGGGGAAAACGCTTGCTTCTACTTGTAAGTAAATGTTAAGGAGAAAAGTTGATTGAATACAGACCAAAGTTGAGGACAAATGTTGATTTGAATCACGGCCAAATGTTTCTGATACATACCGTTTTGGATATGGAAGGGTGGAGACACGATTTATCCTAAAACATCGGAGTCATAAGAGTTCATTATGTGAAACTATAAAACAACCACTTAAACATTTCATAAAAACATAATATTTGCCATAAATATACTCAAGATGTCCCTCCCCCCAACCAATCAGACCCTTATTCTTAGGCTTGCAAGCCACTCTGGTTTTCATAAAAGGATTCATGAACATTTCATACAGATCTACACAAAGAAATGACAATATGCAAGATGACCAACACTACACAGTGGAACTTATATTTTTTGATAATTATGTCTATTTTCTATGCTTTTGACATTTGATTTAAAAAAAATGAACAAAAGTTTAAAATAAATTGTAATACAATTATTTGCCTTTATATTACTGGATTAAATGTTAAGACGACACCCCCCCCCCCCCGCATAAGGAATAAAACACAAGGGTTTGTGTGAGTGAGTTTTGGGGTTAGACAGCAGAACTGGGGTTATGATGCTGTTACACAAATGCTCTTTTCCTACCTTTCTAGAGACCTTCAGCGGTCCAATGGGAAAAGAGCAAAAATAAAAGAATGAAAGAAATAAAAAAGAAACAGATTATAAAGAGTAGGAAAAGAATAAAATAGACAAAATGGGGGGGAAAAATGGAAGGTTGGCTTAAAATGTGATAATTAAGGACCAAGAGAGAGATCTGTAATGCTGTTTTTTATTTAATTTTTTGTTTTACATTAATCATGCTATTGAATGAAAATGAAGTGGAGATACAATGTTAAGGTTAATCCATAACTCTTTTACGTCTATTGTTATGATTTAGCGTTTTTTTCATTTATTCCACCCCTGTAATGGCATTAAACAGACCTACCGGTAGTCAAAGGAGCCATCTTGGTCTTTCTCATCACCTGAGTCCATCGGCATGTCTTTCTTTTCTCGCACTGAGGAATAAAATCAAACAAACGCCAGTAAACCATCCGTAAGCGGCGAAAGTCTGGAGCTCCATTACCCCCATATTACCCATGAGTCCCTCAACTAAAGGACACTGCACTGCAGACCCACAAACCTGTACATGTAGCAGCACATGGGTTCAGCTGTGCTACAGGTGCCCAGGTTATGTAACAGGTACACAGATAAAAGCTGGAACAGGTACAGCTACACGGGTTAGTTGTTGCAGTACACATACACAGGTTAGATTTGAGGTACAGTTGCACAGGTTAGAGGTGAGGTACAGGTACTGCAGGTTCGAATCGCGATACAGGTGCTGCAGGTTCGCGTCATGGTACAGGTACTGCAGGTTCGCGTCATGGTACAGGTACTGCAGGTTAGAGTCGCGATACAGGTGCTGCAGGTTCGAGTCGAGGTACAGGTGTGCGTACCTGGGTACTTTCCCCCGCGGCTCCTCTTGATGAAGCACACGATGAGGAGGATGAGCACCAGCAGGGCACCGGCACACATGACCCCAATAAACCAGCCCTGCGTGGAGATGTCCACCTGCTCCCTGGAGAAAGCTGCAGTGCGCACACACACGCAGACACACACACACATGCACACACACACATGCACACACACATGCAGACACACATGCACATGCACACACACATGCACATGCACACGCACAGACACAGACACACACATGCACACGCACAGACACACACACATGCACACGCACAGACACACACACACATATATGCACACATACATGTACACGCACATGCACACACACACATACGTGCATGCATACATACAAACACACACACATACACACATACATGCAGCACATGTATACACAAACACAAACATATAGATATAGGCATACACGCACATGCACACACACATACGTGCATGCATACATACAAACACACACACACATGCACACACACATACAAACACACACACACAGAAAATGGGGGGGGGAGAAAAAGAATGAGTGTGTGTCACATGAGCTGCGTAACCATAGTAACAACAGAACCCTCTCGACCCTGACCCCGGTGGATGCAGGCATGCTGCAGAGGGCCAGAGGAGAAGCCCCTCCCTCCCTGGGTAGCGTTCTGGCCAATCAGAATGGATTAGAGTCCCGACCACAAAGGGTCCAGGGCTTTCAGCTAGATGACGACGCACCACCGGGAGAATCCTAATGCAGACTTACTTTCGTGTTTATTTTAAACACATTTAGCACAGCTGGATGTTTACCGAAGAAATTAGAGTAAGTCCAAATAATTTGCTGAAGAGCTCAACAGTATTGCATCACCTAGAGACTGAACACAAAGTCAACAGGATGCGATCCCAGTGGTTTTTAGGACCAGTTCTGAGCAGTTTCCGTGAGTTGATCTGCTTTGTATCCCTGAAAGCTCATGTTTCAGCACTGGTGCAGTCAGTGTGTCCAGCCCACGGGTGAAATATCCGCGGAAGCTTCACCTCAGCAAGCACATTCATTCTGCCTGGTAACAAAACATATACTGAAAACAAAAATAATTTATATTTCAAATTTTTTTTGAAAAACAAGATGTTCCCCTTCAAATCAAATCATTCTATTTTTGGAGTGATCCTGTGCCAATAGACTACTATTGCCCTCTAGTGGGTATAATCTGCTATAGTTTTTTGGGGATTTGATACCTATGATTGGTTGTCGCTCTTTCCTGACCGATAATAGCCTTGAACACATTTTTACGCCTGCAGATTCTAACGATCAAGGGCCCTTGTTTTCTCAGATTTCACACTAAACGCTGCAAACTGTAACACTGACTTTGTGAATTATCGACCGAGTGCATCAAGTGGAAATGTTTCTGAACCCCCGCAATTCCCTCCAGTCGTGCAAACATTGTCTTGCAGGTCAAGTGCCAAGCCTCATGTGAGTTGTTTTGGAGAGTTAATTCAATTGTTCCCTCCCCCTCAATAACGTTCAATTTGGTTGAATCTTGTATGCCAAAGTAAACTACATTTCATCCTCTGACGTCAAAACATTTCGCCAGTGAGATCAAATGTGCATAAGGGGTAATACTGTCCCAACTTAACAGTGCAGCTCTAAGCAGGATAATGGAACGCTGTCTTTTCGAGAGAGCCCGTCAGACCTTCACCACCCCCCACACTCCCAATATTGTTGTCTCCCCACCACAGAAGAAGAATAACGTGCGGTAACAAGTAAACGAAGGCCACCCCCCCAGTGCACCCTGGGACAGTCCCCACAGTGTCACTGTGTTCCCATTACTGTGGACATCGCCTCGCCACCGATTAGGTCATCTTTCAGCCCGGGATGATGTCATCCTTTCCTCGAGAGCCGTTGTGACAGAAACACTCTTGTTTTGACACGAACAAGAACACGCTCAGTGGCACACACCTGTCAATCATTTTCTGGTGGTGTAGTAGGGTAAATGGCGGTACCTTCGGTGGTGTAGTGTGGTGTATAGCGTTGGTATAGTAGGGTATATAGCAGTACCTTCGGTGGTGTAGTGTGGTATAGTAGGGTATATAGCAGTACCTTCGGTGGTGTAGTGTGGTATAGCAGGGTATATAGCAGTACCTTCGGTGGTGTAGTGTGGTATAGCAGGGTATATAGCAGTATGTTGGTGTAGTAGGGTAAATGGCGGTACCTTCGGTGGTGTAGTGCGGTGACTCCTCGCTGCGCTCCTCCCCGGCGCCCAGCTGCGTCAGCGCCACCAGAGTGAACTTGTAGCGGGTGTAGCGGTCGGGGCGGCGCATGGAGAAGCTGGTCACGTTCACGGGGAGCGACTGCACCTGCAGACGCCCCGCCTCTCTGCTGCCGTTCACTGGGGGGGGCAGGGGAAGGCACCGGGGGAGCAACAGTACCAGACAGTCACAGGAGAGTGAATATAAAAAGAGAATAAATGTAACAACATAATAATATAATGAACAGAGATTTATGCATTTCCATAAGGAGTAATGCAAAAAAAAAAAACATGCTGCAGATATGCTTATCTGTGCAATGAAGAATAGGGAGCTGTCCTGGTGCAGTGATGCATTTTGAACAAATTTGAACATCTATTTATTTGGCACTGTTTATTTCAGCAACGGAATTCAGCTGATGGCCATGTCCCCGTAGTCCTTCAGAAATACAATTTATTTTCACATTATGAAATTTGGGAATACTTTAAGTGAACGTCTAAATTAAAGACAGGAACTTGGCTTTTTCTGTCATTGCATTCGCAGTTATCCTGGATAAGACTGTCTGCTAAATGGCAATAATGCTTGTGACTCTTCATTTAAAGCACATTTCTCAGTACAACATGCCATAACTGGAACAACCAGGGGTTGGGCACAAATACCAAAAACCCAAACACCTTGACAGGAAAAAAATAGAGATGAAGGAAAGTTATTAAAGGAAAAATTAAACGAGAACCGCATTTTAAATATTGCTGACAAGGTTGACAAACTGCCCAGCTGTAGAGTTGTTTCGAGTGGTAGGGACTCACCCTCTACCTGTCAGAAATTGGGTTTTTATAGCTGTTTCCCCACAGGTGAGTGGAAGGTGTGCACCCACCTGTCTGGTACGTTAGGGTGTACCCCGTCAGGATTCCGTTGGGTTCAGGTGGGGGCTCCCATTCCACGTATATGGTGTCCAGGTGTCTCTGTTGGACCGTCAGGTATTCGGGAGGGCCTGGTACTGCACCGACGAACAGGGTCATGTGACTACAGGCAGCTTTGATTGACAGGGTGCAGTCATTCAAGCCCCACCCTCCTCCCTCATTATGTCTGATGTAAATGGCTGATGCATACAGTCATTCTGTTCGATGTCACAAACTTATTCACATATGGCTGAATAATATCTCTGAGTGGACCCCACTGTCTGCTTTTGGTGAACCAATTTGATAGCAGCATTTTTTTTTCAGCTATTTTAAATTCTAGTTCGCTTCTTGTGCATTTGCATTTCAATGGTTAGGAAGCATCCACTGGTCATCCATACTAGGCCTTTCAAAACAAAACAAAAAAATCCACCTTGTCACATTCTGCTACAGTTTAACTTTAACTTTAAATTAATACTAAACCAAGCCCTGCGTTTTATTTCATGATATTTTTGGGGAGTTTTAAAAACGTTCTCCCCCCCCCGTATGAACCCCCCTCGCCCCGCCTACCTCCCTCCTTGGTCTGGAACTCTATGGTGGTGCTGGGCGGGCCCTCGTAGCGATTGTTGGCCACCACCATGTGCATCCTGTAGTTGCTGTAGGGCATGAGCTCGGTCAGGAGGCCCCAGGGCCGCGGGCTGGTGGTGTAGAAGCCCCGGCTCCTCCTGTCCCTGCGGACGCTCAGCCACGGCAGCATGCTGCTGTCGCGCCAGTAGTACACCTGCGCCGCGGAAACGCCCGCCAAGTCAGAGCCCCGCCAACGTCCGCCAAGTCGGAGTAGCCAAGTCAGTCGTGCATACGCCCGCCATTACACTGTCATATGCCACTCAGCTCAGTCAGTCACACTGCTGTTACATTGTAGCATTAGAATTTTGCTGAGTCACAGACGCTGCTGTTACATTGTTACATCCCATTCAGCTCAGTCAGTCACACTGCTGTTACATTGTAGCATTAGAATTTTGCTAAGTCACAGACGATGCTGTTACATTGACTCAGCTGAATGTGATGTAACAGTCACATTGCTGTTACATTATTACATTGCATTAGACGAAGTCACTGTCATGCTAAAGCGATTACATTGTTGCAATACTGTTTCGACACAGACAAACCATCGCAATAATGCATTACATCTCTTTAGCACCACTGCATTTTGCTGTTACGTTATTAAGAGGATACATTCTGGGGTGAAAATCAGTGAACCTCTAACCGCTGCCAAAACTTTCACATTGCATTATCCTTATGATACTGTAGGACGTTTCCTAAAGGGTTTCAGCGGCTGTGTCCCAGCTCTGGATTTGAACCCGTGACCCCCCCCCTCACCTTGTACTCCTTTAGCGCTCCCATGATGCTGTTCTGGGGTACGGGGGTCCAGTGCACCGTCGCCGTGGTGCTCTCCGTCCTCGTCACACGCACGTTGGTGGGAGCGGCGAGGGGCCCTGTGGCACAACCGAAAACTTTTTCCGTCCCGCCCCGAGAACTACGCACCTCAGAAACTACATATGCTAAGAACTACACATGACACCCCTTCAACTGTACACATCAGGAACTACATTTCCCATGTACTATGCACCTCAAGAGCCGTGCATCCCAGGAAATGTGCACAGCCCCTTCATATTAAACTGCTGAAGGACCTGGCCAGCCAAAAACAGTGTGCGTGTGCGTGTGCGTGTGCGTGTGCGTGTGCGTGTGCGTGTGCGTGTGCGTGTGCGTGTGCGTGTGCGTGTGCGTGTGCGTGTGCGTGTGCGTGTGCGTGTGCGTGTGCGCGTGCGCGTGCACATTCGTTTCGGTACTCACGGTCCTCCCCGGAGTATCCTATGATGATGGGCGACTCGGGGCCCAGCCCAAAGTCGTTCATGGCCTGCACCTTGATCTCGTAGGGGGTGAAGGTGTCCGTGTCGTAGATGTAGTACCTCCGCCAGTAGGTGGTGGCGTTCTTCCACTCCTCCCGCGAGTCCCGGCGGCGCCACCACACCACGTAGCGCAGGTACGGCCCATTCCTCTCCGTGTCCTTCAGGGCCTACGCCACACACACACAGCGCGTCACGCCAAAACGCACAACCCCTCCTGATAGGTCACTGCAGCAGCTCTGGCCTATCGCCTATCACCTGTCCTTCACCTGTGCGCTCTCTTACCTGCCAGCTGATCTCCATGTTGGTCCTCCTGTAGCCCACCCCTCTGATGTTCTGAGGAATGGCGTCCGGAGCTGGAGGGTGTGACGAGCTTGGTCACGCTGAAACACTCACACTTAAACACTGAAACACTGGCATCCTGTCACACTGAAACACTGGCATTCTCTCACACTGACACACTGGCATTCTGTCACACTGACACACTGACACACTGGCATTCTGTCACACTGACACACTGGCATTCTGTCACACTGACACACTGGCATTCTCTCACACTGACACACTGGCATTCTGTCACACTGACACACTGGCATTCTCTCACACTGACACACTGGCATTCTCTCACACTGACACACTGGCATTCTGTCACACTGACACACTGGCATTCTGTCACACTGACACACTGGCATTCTCTCACACTGACACACTGGCATTCTGTCACACTGACACACTGGCATTCTCTCACACTGACACACTGGCATTCTGTCACACTGACACTGGCATTCTGTCACACTGACACACTGGCATTCTCTGACACACTGGCATTCTGTCACACTGACACACTGGCATTCAGTCACACTGACACACTGGCATTCAGTCACACTGACACACTGGCATTCAGTCACACTGACACACTGGCATTCAGTCACACTGACACACTGGCATTCTGTCACACTGACACACTGGCATTCAGTCACACTGACACACTGGCATTCTGTCACACTGACACACTGGCATTCAGTCACACTGACACACTGGCATTCTGTCACACTGACACACTGGCATTCAGTCACACTGGCATTCCGTCACTCTGACACACTGGCATTCGGTCACACTGACACACTGGCATTCAGTCACACTGACACACTGGCATTCAGTCACACTGACATTCCGTCACTCTGACACACACTCTGAAATACTGCCCCAGCAGCACAGCGTTTGCCCCATTTGCCCCCGGACTCACGGGCCCCGCTGGTCTTGTAGCGCTGTGAGGGCGGGCTGGGGCGGCTCCAGCCGATGGCGTTGATGGCGAAGACCCGGAACTGGTAGATGGTGAAGGGTGCCAGCTGCAGGATGACGGAGTTGAGGTTGCCGGGGTAACTGGACAGGTTCTGCCACCCGCCTGCTAACCATCGATCCTCCTCGAACTGCACCAGGAATTCTGGGAAATTAATGGGGAGGATGGGAGGCCAGAAATGAAAGAATGAAGGAAAGACCTGCGTTTGTCAACAAGTTGCTCTTGGCAAAAACACAATTTTTTCTCTTGTGAGATTTTTTTTCTGTAAAAACATTTAAATTGTGTGTTTAGTATTGGGACTGAATTCATAACAGGGATGGGAGTTTCTGTAATTGTGATATTTTTTTTTCCCTGAGATGAAGTTGAAGGCACATAATCACATGACCCAGAAACAAGACCTATGATTGGTCAAAACCCAGGAAAAGGCACATGGGGTTGGTTTAAAGAGGCGGGGGGGGGCGGGGCTTTACCCAGGATGGGGCTGTGGTTATCGTCTCCGGGCACCCAGGTGAGCCGGACGCTGCGCTCCGAGGGGTCGGACAGCTCCAGGTCTGTGGGGGGGTCCGGCCGGTCTGGGGGGGGGGGGGGGGTGAGAGAATGAGAACGACAAAATAAGAGAAGAATGGAATTCAATGGAATACACAAAACACTATTGATCCCCAGCAGAAGTGAATCTTGCCACCAACAGCAGACACAAACAAAAACAGTCTTTTATAATTAATATTGACATAAGAACTAAAAAATCAAGAGCAAATCACAACACTATATTGGTTTTGTGCGTCAGCAGTAGTCCAAACATAACGGTATGATTAAAAAAAGCACAAACCCTACTAGTACGCAAAAACAAATGAAAAATTTAAAGATTGCATCATAACAGATTAAGTAAAATGATAAGACTTTAATATATAAGGAACAAAACAGCTTGGGTCTTTATAAGCCTTCTGTGACTGTTTTTGTGTGCAGATATGACTCATTCTGCCCCAGAAACATGCTTCTTATGTATCAAACGGGCACACAGGGCTGGAAGCGCACTATGCATGTGAGCTATGCGAGTCATCGCAAGGTGTGGTCTGTCTTTAATGCATATGCATTTAAGGGAGGATCGCACAAATAATGGGCATACATATTATCAATATGGCTGATTATGTAGTTTATAGAATTTACTCACACAATGAGTTTTGCGTGACATTTCTCCGCTTCTAAAGAGCAGCCATAAATCAAGGCACAAGTGAGTTGGACACAGGCACCGGGAAATGATTGAAATAGCAAGTGCAGCTGTAGCAACACTAACACATGTTTTGAGGTTTTCAAAAAAAAAATGAGTAGGCAGTTGCCACTAGTGATTAGTGTATTGAATTTCATTAGTCCATCACGGAAAGGGCGTATTTTTTTTGCCTTTAACAGAACACGGCTGAAACTGAGCACACAGAGCACGCTCAAATTGCATCACTGAAATGATAAAACACAATATTACTGTGTTGTGATATCTTTAAAGTTAGATTTGGTGCATGTTGCAAGGTTTGACTCTTTGAGCACCTGTTGTCACTGACAGTTTTACTGTAGCTTCAGGAAGAGCGCTCTGAAAATCAAAAGCACTGAAACTGAAATTCAGTGCACTGCAAAAAAAATAAAATAAATAAAATAGAAATATGGAATCCATGACACCTGCGACTCCTGTGGCAAACACCCAGCCATAGAAATAATCACATTTCTGGGAGAAATGAAAGACGTTCCCATTCCATCCTGGTAATAGTTGAACTGCTTGCAACATAACCCTCTCACATCTGGATTAATTTAATCATTTAATTGTCACCACAGCTGGAATATACACATTTTGTTCTTCGCTGTCTGTAGTGTTGGATACCAGAAGATACATGCAGATATAGCTGGCTGGTGAAAATACTGTATGTTAAGTTTTCAGTGGGATATACTCAACAGGCATTTAGCAGATGCTCTTATCCAGAGCAACTGACACCACTTTTTACATTACTTTTACATTGGATCTATTTATACAGCTGGATATATACTGAAGTGATGCAGGTGCAACAGCAGTGTATCCCACCGGGGATTCAAACCTATGACCTTTCGGTTACAAGACCAGCTCCCTACCCGTTACACTACACTGCTGCCCCAACATGCCCGCCCACCCACCCACCCACCCACCCACCCACACACACTACCAGCAGCCAGCTGCTGCTTCCTCTCATCACACAAGCACGTTTGAAAAGCTTCTTCAGAGAGCAAGAGAGAGAGGGGGGAAAAAAAGGTGTGAAACTGCATAACTGATCATTAGATAATGGGGCTCGGTGTCCAGACAAAGCAAATTATTTTTCCAGTCGTTAAATAATTAAATTGACAGTGAGATGTAGTTGCACTTTTAATTGGAAGCAGGCAATACAAGAAAAATAAATAAATAAATAAAAATGGCTTTGGTGTTACCTTATAGCACAGGTTTTGGGAAGGTAAACTGGGCCTCTGCGAGGTAAATGTTACAGGTTAGCGTTTGCATTAGAGCATCATTGTGAAATAAAGCACAGATCATTTGCACACAGTAAAATATATTCAGTTAACTTTCATTGGCAGAAATATTATTTTTGTACAGCTATTTGTTAGTAAAACAGTTTTTTAATTGCCAACAGCAAAGCAATAATTTTGAGTTCAAGCACGTGTGTGTGTTCATATAACAGCGGGACAAGCAGTTACATATGCGTACTATAGCTGTGCTACTGAGATATTTAGAGGTAAGTGTGTTTATGTATGTGTATACATGTGTGTGCTAACAGTATATGTATGTATGTGCGTGCGTGCATGCGTGCGCACGTGCGTGATGTGCGAGCAAATATATGTTTGCAAGTGCATATCTGTGTGTATGTATGTGCCCACGTCTGTGTGTGCATGTATGTGTATATTTGCGTGTCTATGTATGCGTGTGTGTGTTTGTGCGTATGTACTGTATGTATGTTCATATGTCTGTGTGTGCGTGTGTGTGTGTGTGTGTGTGTGTGTGTGCATGTATATGCGTGTGTGTGTGTGTGTGTGTATGTATATGCGTGTGTGTGTGTGTGTGTGTGTGTGTATGTATATGCGTGTGTGTGTGTGTGTGTATGTATATGCGTGTGTGTGCGCGTACATGCGCGCTCATACCTATGACAGTGACACGAGCAGAGGCAGAGATCTCGTCCAGCTCAGTTTTGATGATGCAGGTGTATTTACCCTCATCCTCCCTGTGGATCCCTGGGATGGCCAGGTGATCCTCCTCCTTTCTGAGCCTGGAGGGCACATCGAGGTGGGGGGTGAGGGAGAGAGAAACAAGGAGCAGAAGCTGGGATTAGGGTACTCCAGGGTTGAGATGCCTGTCTGTGAAGTAATTGTCCAACGGCCTCTTTTCTAGTCTAAAACTCCGTGCTTAATTCCTTTTATTCTTTACTTTCACCTTCCGTTGGAATCGCTTTCAAATGTGTGTGTCAAACGCCTGAGTGAGTGTGTCTGTGTGTGAGCTTCCTGTGTGTGTACACATGCGCATATGTGTGTAACAGTGTGTGTATATGTGTGTGTATGTGTAAGAGTGTGTGTTAGTGCATGTGTGAGAGTGTGTTAGTGTGTGTGCATGTGCGTAAGAGTGTGTCTTTGGGACTTGCCTCCAGCCCAGGCTGATGGGCTTGTTGTCCCTCAGCCAGGTCACGGTGATGGGCAGGGTGATGTCATGCTTGGCCTTGCAGTCCAGGCGCGCCAGGCTCCCCCTGCTGGCCGTTAGGCGCAGTGGCGACCGCAAGAACCGGGTCGGCTCTGAATGCGCCAAGCAACACACGCGCATCACGCACACGCATCACGCACACACACACACGCACACGGATCACACACACACGCACACGCATCACACGCACACACACACGAATCACACGCACACACGCGCATCACACACGCACGCGCATCACACACACACACACACACACGCACGCGCATCACACACACACACACACGTGAGAGACACACGCACACACTCGCGCACACACACACACACACACGCATGCGCGTCACACACACGCGACACATGCACGCACACACACGTCACACATGAGACACAGACACACACGTAAGACACACACACGTGAGACACACGCACACACAGACACACACGTGAGACACACACACACGTCTCACACGCATGCATGCACACACACATCACACACACATGCACGCAAGACACACACACACGCGTCACACGATGCCGAATGAGGGTGGCGTTTGTGTTTGATTGGATGTCTCAAAGCAAGGTTCAGAAGAGAAATTTACATCAGCTTGATCTCCATGTGCTTCCACACTGTTGTTGTCTTTTGATGGAATCAAATCGCCATATTTTATTTCCTTTTTACTGTTCTTCCCTTGTGTTGCTGATGTCTACATGAGGGGGGGATCAGCGAACTCTAACTCAGTCCAAGTTTAAACGCATAAAATGTTTAAAACGACCTATACAGCGTTTCTCAGTAAATCTCTTGTTATTCAAACCTTTTAAATGGAAACTGGTTTCAACTGACCTTTGACCTCCAGGCGGACATGGTTCTCGGCCCTCCCCATCCTGCTCACGGCCACGCAGGTGTAGGAGCCCTGGTCATGTGATCGGACCCGCCGGATCTCAAGGGTGCCGTTTGGAAGGGTTCTGTACTGACCCCCAGTTAAAATGGCGCTCAGACCATCTTTAAACCTACACACACACACACACGTGCACACACGAAAACAGGTACGCACGTACACACACACACACACACACACACACAAACAGGTATGCATATACATACACACAAGCAGGTATATAGATACACACACACGCACATGCACAAGGGCAGAAAAAAATATCTTAATGTTTCATTTCTTTTTGATTTGTTTTTTTTGCATCTCATCCCAAGTCTCAGCTGAAAACACACCTTTTTTGTGTTTGGCTTTCATGTAATTGTTAATTAAATCATGTTTACCTGTTTTTATAATGTTTTACTTTTATTTTTTTGTGTATTTTTGAATTGTCTTTATTCCATTTTGAAGCACAGTGAGTTGCTTGTTTCCGTTACACACACACACACAGAGTCCCTGACAAACACAGATAATAACATCAGAGCGAATCACAGCCTCAGACTGGAGGGCAGCACTTGCAGGTGCCATCGGGAACATTCTAAATGGCTGTTTAGTGCGTTCTGATTGGCCGGTAGGCTGCGTGGGGCCACGCCCCCCTCCGGTGATGCTCACCAGCGCAGCTCGGGCACGGGGGCGCCGAAGTAGGGGCAGTTGAGGAAGGTGCGATTGTTCTCGATCACCTTCACCACCTGGTTCCAGGGGCCCAGCATGCGGGGGGCCGCGTCTACGGAAACGGGGGGGGGGGGGAGAGCGGGGTTCACTGAGGAGACCTCAACATCCGCACGCTGCCCAGTTTACCGCACATCACCCAGAATTCTCCACCTCAGCCTGTTACCCTTAATGGTCTGTCCATATATGTCACCAAGAATCCTCTACCATAGCCTAGTGCTCATAATACTTTATCCATATGCATTACCCAGAATCCTTCAGGTTCAGCCTACTACCCATAATACTCTGTTCATATATGTCGCCAAGAATCCTCTACCATAGCCTAGTACTCATAAACCTTTATCCATATTCATTACCCAGAATCATTCAGGTTCAGCCCATTGCCCAGAGTCCTCTGACCATTACCCATAATACTCTATCCATGTCCACTATCCAGAAGTCCACTTGAATGCTTAATTTCTGTGCATCGCTCAGGAACCCTTATAGATAATGGATGGATAAGTGGGTATAGATAATTTATGGATAAGCTGGTATAGATAATGGATGGATGGATAATTTATAAGTGGTTATGGTTAAAGGATGTACAGATAATGGATGGATAAGTGGGTATAGATAATGGATGGATGGATAAGCGAGTATAGATAATGGATGGATAAGCTGGTATAGATAATGGATGGATGGATAATGGATGGATAAGCGGTTATGGATAAAGGATGTACAGATCATGGATGTACAGATAATGGATGGATACGCAGATATAGATAATGGACAGATGCATAATGGATGGACGGGTAATAACAGGTCTCTCTTCCTGCCTCACCCAGGATGTGGACGAAGGCGTTGGCGAGGATGTAGCCGTAGTCGTTGGAGGCGTTGCACTGGTACACGGCGCTGCTGCCCACCTGCACCGAGCGGAAGACCAGGGTGTCCCCCGAAACCTGCCTGCTGGGGTTCGGCCGGGCGACTGGGACAGGGGCGCAAAGAACACGCAAACGCAGACACCGAAAAAAACACAGGAGGGGGAAAAAATGACAGGAAGTGGAACGGGATTCCATTTATCATGAAGAAAAAGTTTTTCCAAAAAAAAAAAAAAACATCGAAATACATGAGACAATAGTCTCACCTCCAAAAAGTTCAAACATTGGGACAACCATATGCAGACTAACTCTAACACTAGCAACAGCTGGAGATGCCTGAGGCAAAACACACTTTGGAAAACAGCAGATAGTTTGAAAATATTGTCAATCGTAAAAAAAAAAAAATTTTGCCATCGTGATTGTTGCCTATGTAAAATCAGAAAAGGTAGAACAGAGAATATTGCAATGCCACAGATCCTCCCAGCAGCACTGCATTCTGGGATACTCACTCTCGAGGGGCTCCCCGTTCACCAGCCATTGGACGGTGGGTTTAGGGGTGCCCTGGGCCCGGCACACTATCCGGCCATTCTCATCCGGCGCCACAATCAGGTTTGCGGGCTTTTCTACCCAATAGGGAAGCACTGCGAAATACAGGGAGGCGGAGTCAGTTTTCAACCCCAGTTGGTCCACGGGAACATTAGCTTGTGTGTATTGAGTACAAAATAAGATGAATAAAAATACAACATTCCTGACTGTTACAGTGAGCACACGTGCACATGAAGCAAGGTACAGTGATCATATTAACAGGTGTGGTTTATATTTCACAGTGTAGTTACTTTTGTAGCATATAGAGAACTACCACCGTTATACACTGAGTGAACTGGAAAATATCCTCAATCAAGAAGATCATGGGGGATATATCATTATTATTATTATTATTATTATTATTATATGCATTGAATAGCACTTGTAACCTCACAGCCATAAAGTACTGAGATTCTGGACCAATGGCCTTTCAGTGTGGAGTTTGCTTGTTCTCCCTGTTGGGTTCTGCCAGGTACTCCAGTGTTCTCCCGCAGTGTAGAGACATGCAGTAGGTTAATTGGAGAGTCTAATTTGGCTTTAGGTGTGAATGGTGTGTGGGCTCTGCGATGGATTGGAAACCGGTCCGGGGTGTATTCCCGCCTCTTGCCCACTGCATTCTGGGATAGGATCCAGCCTCTGTCCCTGACCATGAATAAGCGCTTAAGGGAAACAGATGGATGTGAGTGTGGAGAGGCTGACCTTTGACTTGGACGTTGAAGACGTGGCGGATGACGTCTTTCCTGTTGGTGGCGATGCAGGTGTAGTCGGCCGTGTCATCGTCGGTGGCTCGGGGGATGCGCAGCGTCTTGTTGAAGTTCTCCAGCTTCACCTTCCGCAACGGGACGTCACCGCCCTTTTTATACCACCTGACCACGGGGGTGGGGCTACAGAGGGGGGGAACGGACCGAAACACACAAAAACAGTGTGTTAGTACTGTATTTGTGTGTGGGTGTGTTAGTATTGTGTGTGTGTGCGCGTGTGTATGGGGCTGTGTGTGTGTGTATGTGTGCATGTGTGTGTGTGTGAGTGAGTGTGTGTGTGTGTGTGTGTGTATGTGTGCGTGTGTGTGTGTGAGTGAGTGTGTTAGTACTGTGTGTGTGTGTGTGTCTGTGTGTGTGTGTATGTGGCTGTGTGTGTGTGTGCGTGTGTGTGTGTGCGTGCGTGCGTGCATGTGTGTGTGTGTGCATGTGTGCGCGTGTGTATGGGGCTGTGCGTGCGTGCGTGCGTGCGTGCATGTGTGTGTGTGTGTGTGTGTGTGCGCGTGTGCGTGTGCGTGTGTGTGTGTGTGTGTGTGTGTGTGTGGGGCTGTGTGTGTGTCTGTGTGTGTGTGTGTGTGTATGGGTCAGTGAAACTCACAATCCGGCTGGGATGCACTCTAGGATCAGCTCTTCCCCTCGCAGAACCACCTTGATGCTGGACGTCCCGGACGGGGTCAGGAACGAGGGCACTGTCTCGGCCACCATCCGAGCTGCGGAGAGGGGCGATTACACAATCACACGCCTGGGACACATGTCCAATTCAGCAGCACTACAGGAGTGGCCATCAGCCAAATATAATCTAAAGTACAGACACACACTCAGCATTACCCCGCACACACACACACACACACGTACATACACATACGCACACTCGCACACACACAATTAGTAATGTTTATTTATTTTTTTAAGATGTTTATTTTTTAAAATACGAAAACAACAGGTGTGCCACATCTTCCAGAGAGTCTGAGTTTTCCAAAGACAGGTGCATTGGCAGCGTTATTATTGTAATTATGCTGTACGCTGCTGCTTCTACAGACGTCACTGTCTGGGATGACTCAACCTCTTCCAGGTTTTTTTTTTTCAGTGCTGATTTATGCTCAGAGTTCAGTCATTAAGGTAATTTCCAGAGGGAGTGCAGACTCGCGTTCTCTGTGGAATCTTGGCTGTGTGTCAGCATGTGCAGGGAAGTGTGTGGCTGCTCACCGATCAAAGGCAGCATTTATATCAAAAAGACTTTGTGTGGAAACACAACATGGAGGAGGAAAGACCGACTGAATTGGTCAGAGATGCAAAAGTGGCTTGAAATGAGAAAACAGCAGGATGACAAGTCAAGGTCTGGAGCGTGGTTTGGATGCACATTTCATCTGCAGTACCCACTTTTGACAACTAGGGGTCCATATTGCATTGTTGAAAAAGTGATGCTATTTAATCTGAAGGCTCTGTATGCAGATGGCACTGGTGTGTGCATGTATGTGCATGTGTGCATTTGTGTATGCATGCATGCATGCATGCATGCGCATGTACAGTATGTGCATGTTTGTGTTTATGTATGAATGTGTGGATGTATGCACACGTGTGTTTGTGTGTGCATGCATACATGCGTGTACATGTATGCACATGTGTGTGCATGCGTGCATGTGTGTACATGTATGCACGTGTGTGTGTGTGTGTGTGCATGCGTGCATGTGTGTGCATGTATGCACATGGGGGCATTTGTATATCTGTGCATGCATGCATCCATGTGCATGTATGTGCATGTGTGTGTTTGCGTATGTGCGCATGCGTGCATGTGCATGTGCTTGTACGCGCATGTGTGCATGCGTGCATGCATTAATACTCACTGGTCAGCACTTTGAGGGTGTACATGTATGCACAGGTGTGTGTGTGTGTTTGCATATGTGCGCATGTATGCATCCATGTGCATGTACGTGCATGTGCATGTGTGAATGTGTGCGTGCATTAACACTCACTGGTCAGCACTTTGAGGGTGTACATGTATGCACATGTGTGTGTGTGTGTGTTTGCGTATGTGCGCATGCATGCATCCATGTGCATGTACGTGCATGTGCATGTGTGAATGTGTGCGTGCATTAACACTCACTGGTCAGCACTTTGAGGGTGTACATGTAAGCATATGTGTGTGTGTGTGTGTTTGCGTATGTGCGCATGCATGCATCCATGTGCATGTACGTGCATGTGTGAATGTGTGCGTGCATTAACACTCACTGGTCAGCACTTTGAGGGCGTACGGGCTCTTCTGCTGGACGGTCTGAGCGGCCTTGAAGCGGGCGTTGCAGCTGTAGTCTGTCAGCGAGTCGTTGATCGTGATGTGAGAGAAGTAGAGGTCTCCGTTCGCCCCCATGGACACCCTGCGGTCCTGAGGGATGGGCAGCATGGCTGGGGGAGGGGCAGGGGCAGGGGCAGGGGCAGGGGCAGGGGCAGAACCAAGGAAGAGGAGAGTCAAGGAGACACAGGAGCAAGCCAATGAGTACCAACGTTGTTGCCAATCAATACAATGTCGAAAATGCCTGCTAGAACTCAGTGCTCAGGGCAAATTGTGAACATAATGAGATATAATTATTGGGTCTGAGGACAAACAACAAATCTTAAAACCAATGGAGAATGTAAAACGGGGAAAGCACCCTGATTGTATTGCAGACGGACAACCTTCTACTTCAGAGCCTACAGTTACTCAGCTTCTGCCTGCTTATCTGAAAAGAGCTAGTGGGTGCAGGTGTTTGTTTTAGCCTATCCTACTTATCCAGGTCTTGATTGAAGACTATGACCCGTTAATTAGTTAAATCAGGTGTCCTCAGAAACAGTCAGAGAGAGTCATAGAGGATCAGAAACAGTCAGAGAGAGTCATAGAGGATCAGAAACAGAGAGAGTCACAGAGGATCAGAAACAGTCAGAGAGAGTCATAGAGGATCAGAAACAGTCAGGGAGAGTCATAGAGGATCAGAAACAGTCAGAGAGAGTCATAGAGGATCAGAAACAGTCAGGGAGAGTCACAGAGGATCAGAAACAGTCAGGGAGAGTCATAGAGGATCAGAAACAGTCAGAGAGAGTCATAGAGGATCAGAAACAGAGAGAGTCACAGAGGATCAGAAACAGTCAGAGAGAGTCATAGAGGATCAGAAACAGTCAGGGAGAGTCATAGAGGATCAGAAACAGTCAGAGAGAGTCATAGAGGATCAGAAACAGTCAGGGAGAGTCACAGAGGATCAGAAACAGTCAGGGAGAGTCATAGAATATCACAAATGCACAGAGATGGTCAGAAAGAGTCGGAGAGAGTCAGAGATGATGTGAGAGTCAGACGGTTGCTATAAATGGGGGGGGGGGGGGATCTTACAGCTGTTCATCCAGAAGGTCTGTGGTCGGGGCAGCCCAGGGGGGTTACAGGGGAGGATCAATGGGAAGCCCACGTTCACAGCTACGGGCTCCAGAACCTCTTTGGGCCACAGCGGGGACTCTGCCACACACACATGCAGGGACACACACAGCACGTCACCTGAGCTCCACAGGTATTTAAGGAGAGAGGAAAATACTGACCAGGATAAATCACGCATGCAGTCCCCACACAGCCAGTCAGAATGCACACTCACACACACTCATACATGTGCGCACACAAGGATACACACATGCATTTTCACAAACACATCAGTCTTTGTGAACTGTAAATAGCATGGTAGCGCTGTGTAAGGAGCACAGAAGCTGTGATTAGTGTTTGTGGTGTGTACGGACCATAGAAGCTCAGCGATTAGTGTTTGCAGTGTAAGGAGCATATAAGCTCTATGATTAGTGTTTGTGGTGTGTATGGACCATAGAAGCTCAGTGATTTAGTGTTTGTAGTGTAAGGAGCATATAAGCTCTGTGATTAGTGTTTGTGGTGTGTATGGACAATAGAAGCTCAGTAATTAGTGTTTGCAGTGTACGGAGCATAAAAGCTCTGTGATTAGTGTTTGTGGTGTGTATGGACCATAGAAGCTCTGTGATTAGTGTTTGTGGTGTGTATGGACAATAGAAGCTCAGTGATTAGTGTTTGCAGTGTACGGAGCATATAAGCTCTGTGATTAGTGTTTGAGGCGTGTAAGAAATACAGAAGCTCTGTGATTAGTGTTTGCGGTGTGATTAGTGTGTGTGGTGTGTAAGGAGCACAGACGCTCTGTGATTAGTGTCTGTGGTGTGATTAGTGTTTGTGGTGTGTAAGGAGCACAGAAGCTCTGTGATTAGTGTTTGCGATGTGATTAGTGTTTGTGGTGTGTAAGGAGCACAGACGCTCTGTGATTAGTGTCTGTGGTGTGATTAGTGTTTGTGGTGTGATTAGTGTCTGTGGTGTGATTAGTGTCTGTGGTGTGATTAGTGTTTGTGGTGTGATTAGTGTGTGTGGTGTGATTAGTGTTTGTGGCGTGGTTAGTGTCTGCGGTGTGATTAGTGTGTGTGGTGTGATTAGTCCTTGTGGTGTGGTTAGTGTGATTAGTGTTTGTGGCGTGGTTAGTGTGTGTGGTGTGATTAGTGCTTGTGGTGTGGTTAGTGTGATTAGTGTTTGTGGCGTGGTTAGTGTCTGTGGTGTGATTAGTGCTTGTGGTGTGGTTATTGTGATTAGTGTGTGTGGTGTGATTAGTGTTTGTGATGTGCGGTGTGATTAGTGTTTGCGGTGTGATTAGTGTTTGTGGTGTGCGGTGCGGTGTGATTAGTGTTTGTGGTGTGCGGTGCGGTGTGATTAGTGTTTGTGCGGTGCGGTGCGGTGTGGTTAGTGTGTGTGCGGTGGGGTGAGCCGCGCTGCTTCTCACTGGCGATTCGGAGCCGGATCTTGTCGGAGACGGCCGAGCCGTACTCGTTCGTGGCGAAACACTGGTACTCGGCTTCGTACTCCTCCGGGCGTCGGCCGTGGCCGAAGCCCATGTCCAGCGTGCCCGACCACCGCCTCATGGACACCCAGGAGTCCCGCGGAACATTGTAGTACTTCCCGTTCCTTAGCCACGAGAAACTGCAGGGGGAAGTAACGACAGGCACACAGACAGAGACGCAGGGACGGACAGATAGGCAGCCAAACAGGCAGAAAGAGTTAGAGACAGGCAGCCATGTCACAGCACATCCAAAACTTGCAGTCTCAAACTCATATAGTGTAGTTCTGTGAGCCTGAAAAAATAAATTTTTCATAAAACAATTAAAAATTAAAAATCAACTGAGAAATTTTTATTACTTTTTCATCCCAAAAGATAGAACAATGAAACAGAGTTACATAAAAGTCTCAGTAATTATGATGTCACAATGGGCAAGAGAAGCCCGACAACATTCTAAATGAACACCAGTGTTCTTTGTGCTGTGGATCCATCTGATTTTGTCCGATAAGCTCTTTGAAAATTAAAGAAAAACAATAAAATAAAGCCACAAAAATGAAATATTAATGGTGCTGAATGAAATTTATGAAAAGTATAGCTTAAATTGACGAAAGACAAAAAACTGACAAAGAAAGAGCAAGTAAGACAAAAACCAAGAACAGAACAGTAGGAAGAGAATTGATAAATTAAAAAGCACACAGGATGACAACAGGGGGCGCTGTGGTTCTTACGATGGGAAAGGGTTTCCTTTGGCTTCACACTCGATGAAGATGCCTTCTTTGGGGTCCGCGAGGTGCTCCTTCATCGACTGTTTGGTAATGGTGGGGGGCTGTTTGACTGTGATGGGGTGAGAGAGCATGTCACCCCAGGTAACATCTATCTACCCATCCATCTACCCATCTACCCATCTGCTGACTTTGGAGCAGAAAAACATTTAGAATGCACCCGTCTGGGATCCAGGCAGAGAAACCTGCCAAGTGCGTCGGCTTTGTTCTCCAACAATCTGGAGTGCTGCCAGTCAGCCGCTTGTTTTCACTCTGTGATTGGCTGGCTGAGCTGCTGCAGGTGCAGAGCCAGCTGGAGGACTGCACACCTGGAGCAGGTAGGCGGCAGGTGCCCACATTCTGCACTGGCGCAGGCCAGGGTTCACTGCTCTGTTCACAGCAACCTCAGCCCAGGTGCACCATGGCAGCCCTCAGACCTGCCGTCACCTGGATTATTCTCTTTGCAGGTTCACGTCTGCCATTAACCCATTAAGGAGTGAGATAGACCCACAATCTCTGATTAAACCACAATCAGACATGGTTGCTAACAGAAGTCTTATAAGTAGGTTTAAATAAGCTCAGATCTGTTTTCCTCATTTGTTTAACCCTTTAACATGTAAGATCACAAATATGCGATTAGAAACTGAACATTCTAATGCTGATGTCACAATCACTACTAGTAACTGAAAGCAGTGGAGTTCTAGAACACTGACTTAGAATTTTGAAAATTTTGACAACATTCCAAAAAAACCTGCTCTTCAAAGGGTTAATTTTTGACAAGCGGTAAAAAAAAATCAAGACTTTTTGTTTTGTTTTTCTTCCCAAAGTTTGGTGAGTTCATGGGTCAATAAAACAAAATTCGCCAAAGTGAGGCACAGCCCCTTCGGGACAGAGGCTAAGCAGAGGGGAGGAAAAGGGCAGCACAGACTTACAGTCCAGGGGGACCTCCATTGCGAACACGTCCTGCCAGAGCAACAGCAGAAGTCCCAATTCGGCCAACGCCCCTGCCCTGCCCTGCGGCACCATCTCTGGCCTGATTGGTCCTCTGTACGACCCCGATCACCCTCCAGTATGGGGTAGTTCACACCGTCCTAAGACCTGGAACGGAACCAAATAAAAAATAAAATAAAATAATAATAAAAAAATACAATATTCGCCTGAGGGACAAACACAAGCTTCTTGGATTAAAAAATATATGAGTGGGTCTTGACACAGAAGGGAAGGGAGTCAAATGACAGTGAAACTCAATTTTTATTTCAGCGACGTCGTACTTCATTTTGGTTATTGTATTTTTCTTCTTTTTTTTTTTATGAGGTCCTGAGTGGGTCATTTCTTCAAAAATTAATTTCTCAGGTTTGAACCGCGGTGGCATGCTGACAGACGGGGAATGAAAAATGAACGACCCTGTTTCTTTGAGACGGGGATTCGAGGGGAACTTTGAGACGTTTCGGAGAGCTGACGCACACAGGACAGGAAGTTAGCTTCCCAAGGCTAACGCTTTAAATGTGCGAATTTCTCTTAACGAGAAAGTCACTTTTGAACTGGGAGGATGCAGATCTGGGAAAAAAAAGGCCTTCAACAGATTGTCTGAATGTTTCCGCATCGGAATGAATCAGCGGGTAATTTCTAAAGCGCTCTTCTCTGGTTCTAAAAGAGCCCAGGTGGGGTTTGCCTCCCACACGTAAGAGTCGAAGTGGAAGGACCCCAGACAGGATGTGGTGACGACCAGAGCATCCCATTGTGTTTTGGTTCACCTGAGGTCAATGCTAACGGAAGTAGCGTCACCAGAAAATCATTTTTGAAATCGGTTGAAATTCAAAGCCCTAGCTGATGAATTCTTGAATGGAACACTGAATTTGACCGAGGGGGATGGGGGTGGGGGGTTGTTTGGGCTACAGACGGATTGTTGTCAGTATTGTTGACGATGTGCGGGAGAAGTGTACTTTTCAAATTTTCTATATATTTGAAGAGGAAATTTATCACCATTATGGGCAGGGAGGTCCCCGGGACCATCGCTTTCCTCCCTACGTTGTGGTCAGTACTGCGACACTGCCGTTCACAGAGGTACAGAGCACCATGCACCACAGACCGAGTCTCCATTACAGACAGCCGCTTGTTTAATGGGGAAAGGCTGCGCTCTACAAAAGCCACATCCTGTCTAATGTTTTTTAAAATTGTCTTTTTCAGATAAATCGTTGTGTCCATATCGTTCCTCAAAAAGAACTGGCCGAAGAGTTCTAGGATCACAGGATGACTACTACTCACACTATTACTAAAATCAATAAAAAAACAAGGCAAAAACATCTATTGTTTTGTTCTCACAGAACATTCTCTCGAACCTGGCACCTCAATGTATTCATCTGCGTCTCCGATTGTTTTCTCACCAAGAGTTCAGTGACAACAATTCACCCTGCCCCATCTCCAAATATTTCCCTGCCCCCCATTTCCCACAAAGGGTCCCATTGTCACACAATGGACACGGTGGAGGAGGCACATGGCCCCTCTCCAACCTGGAGCCCTGTCCCATTCAGAGGAAAAGAACTCACCCCCCTCACCCCCCCTCTCCACCGCAGCCCCCCCCCCCCCCCCCCCCCCCCCCCCCGGAAACGCGTGCCCAGGCTGGCTTCACGATCACACCCAACAGGGATCTGGCTCGAATGCCGCATGGGGGAGGGCAGGACGACACAACATCCTGCTGCAATCCACATGGCCTCTGGGGGGCGCCCCTCAAATGCTGAGCCAAATATATCTGTCTGTTACCATTTCTCGCAATGCCTCAGTGATCCACATGGGTTTAACGTGCGATTTCGGATGTCATTTTCAGGTATTTTTTGACCCGTTTGGCTTTCCATACTAGGAAAGGAGGCAAGGAAAGGAAGCAAGGAGGTACCTAATTAAGCAGTTGAAAGCACCCTTATTTTACCACGTTTCATCCTTTCCTTGCGTCCTGTCCTCGCTTCCTAAACCTCCACCCCACTGTGTACACAAGGAAAGGAAGTGGGGAAAGGGCAGGAGGATAGAAGAATTGAGGAAATGTGTATTAGGAAAATGGAATGTCCTTGTTCGGTCGAACGTCAGTTTGAAGCCACACCAATTACAGACGTGGCAGATGGGGAGAGGTACATCTATGGGTCAAACATTTATAAATCACACATTTGGGGGGAAAAAAATACATCCACAAAGGATGCACTCGTGTTTCCTTGCTCAAGCATCCTCCTGTAGCTTCCTAGCTCCTTGCTCCTAGCTCTTTCAAGGAGCGTTTAACAGGTTGGAATTTTCTTAAAGATGGAAGACCTCGACCGATTTCCGGGTCAAGTCGAGGACCGAGGAGACAAGGACAGATAAAATAAGATATTGGAAAGAACCCCAACAGAAGCACACAACTGCCCAAGCTGCCGATTTGGCCCAGCAGAACAATTCCCACGGAAATAACCTGGCAGAAATAGAGGTTATTGGGAAAGAAGGTTTTTATGACAACGTTGGCTTTTCTTTGGTTGCGTTCAAGTCCTTAATTAAGAATAACAATGACAGAGATGGGAAATGGATGATAAAGCCTGACGAGGAGGCTCATTCTACTGAAGGAAGGTCATTACTAATGACCAAGTGGATTATAAACGGGCAAGAAAATGTAATTATGCAGAAAGTAAAAAAGCAGACAAATCGATCTGATGTGAAGACACACTGCTTCTGTTATTTCTATTAACAAAGATTCACAGGCATTTAAGAAGACAGCTAAATTCCAGCAAAGAAAAAGCATGCAGGTAACTAACATAGTCCCCACTAGTACACAAACACACACACACACACACACACATCAACAATCACAATGAACTGCAGCATTGTGCACTTCATTCTTCCTTAAATCTGAATAACAATTAAAAGCAATACTTAGTCTTGCTATTCAAAACCACAGATTGTCAAGTTTGTGACCATTAAAACTAACTTGCCACACTGAGAGTGAAGATAAAGTGTAATGCTTGTGTCTGCTGTTAAGTCAGTGTTGATTTAATTTTTAAAAATACAACAAAAAAAGTTATTTATATGGCATTTATCAAAACATAGTGCTGTACAATAAAAATGAACAACTAAGAAGCAATTTCAGGGATAAATGTATACATTTCCCCCATTGCTCATATGACTTTATCATATGCATAGTTATCACAATTATTATTTATTATTAGCATGTATTAGGCCACATTGCATTTTGCAAAGCCTTTAAGAAGCATGTATAGTACCTACATAGCCACAGCAGAACACGTTTATAAGGAATTCATTCATAAGCTCAAGTGACATCATGTATGATGTCATTGGTGTAAGAGCCCATGACAAAGCTTCTCACATGCCTCTTGGAGCCACGGAACACTGACAACTAACGTACCGGATGTGGGTGGCAGTGTGGTATAATGGTTAGGTTTCTGTGCTGATAACCTAAAGGTTGCAGGTTCTATTCCCTGTTGGGACACTGGGGTACAGCACCCATCCTGAACTGCTTCAGTGCGATATATATCCCGCTGTGCGAGTGGATCATTTATTAATTTTTTTCAGAAGAAATGACGGAGAATGGATGGATCGTTTAGACCCGGGCAGAACTGCAGGTGGATTGCTCCCTGAAATGGCATCTCTGGGTTTGGATAAGGGTAATTGATAATAAAACCGAACAAACAAAGTCCCAGACTGTCACAGGAAATGGAAAATGTTTACAAGACACAGCCTGGTAAAACTCACGTAGTCCCTCTCTAGCCATCCATCCACCCATTATCTATACCCGCTTATCCATCCATTATCTATACACTCTCATCCATCCATTACCCATACCTGTTTATCTAGCTATTATCTATACCTGTCTATCCATCCATTATCTATACCCGCTTATCCATTCATCATCTATACCGCTTATCCATCCATTATCTATACCTGCTTATCCATCCATTATCTATACCCGCTTAGCCATTCATCATCTATACCCGCGTATCCATCCATTATCTATACCTGCTTATCCATCCATTATCTATATATGTTTATTCTCGCCTGCTTGTATTATGCAAAATATACAGGCCTGCAAAGACTACACCCCCCCTCCCACAGAGCTGACCCTATGAGAAGTGTGCTGCTCAGTGCTGCTCAGTGCTGCTCAGTGCTATCGTGTGTGAGGGTGAGCTGGTCAGTGTGACAGTCACATTAGAATCACAACCACAGATTGCACACAGAAACACACACCTCTTCTTCACATGTATACTCATCCACACTTCCCTTCTCCCCCCATCTCCCCATCTCTCTTTCTCTCTCCCTCCCTCCCTCTCACTCTCTCCCTGTGTCTCTCTCTCTCTCGTTCGCTAACTCTCTCCCTCCTACTCTACGTTTAATGAAAACCCACTTCAGAGTTAGCTTTCTGCAAACTGAATTGCAATCTTTTGAGTCAGGCTTCGCTGAAAGGGGGGAAATAAATTGGGTGTTTTGTGAAACGGAGTTGGAAGACAAACTTTTAATGGCGTTTGGAGAATCAGCAGAACAGAGTTAAATTGAGTTCTCTTCCACTTTCGCCTGTCTTCTCTTGCTTAATTTATATATATATATATATATATATATATGAGTATGCCTACTGTATACTGCTTTTCCAACACTCCTGGTTTAAATAAGGTTAACAGTAAGGTTTCAAAAAGGCAAAAAGCAAAAAAACTGTCTCCACTCAAATTCAAAATTCCAATCCAAAATGACAAGATACTGTGTTTCCAAAGCACAGAAAAGAGTATGCATAGTTGAATGCGTAGGTCATCACCTCCCTTTCTTTCTTTCCTTCTCTCTATTCCCTCCATCTTTCTATTTCCTTGCTCTCTCTCTTTTCTCTCTCCACCTCTCTCTGTCTCTCACAGATCCTGTCTCTGTGTCTTGGCCTCTTATAAATAATTCATGACCTTAAAACTTCAAACCTCCCACTAACACATGCACTATGCATGCATAAAACACACACACACATGCATGCACACACACACACACACACACACACACGCATGCACACATACATACATGCCTGCATGCACACACACACACACACACACACACATGCGCACACATGCACACATGCACAAGAACACACATACACTCACTCGCATGCACACACACACACACATAATCTGAGGTACCCCTCCAGCACTTCAGTCAATACCATGTTAACAACATTGAAATGTCTCAAACATGCAATTACAACAAAGATCGATAATGAATGCGACCTGCAGTCGACCGGACCAGCAAGAGAACAAGGGAAATGGTCAGAAAGGACAAAGGACACACAACAAGAAGCAAACTGTTCCGTCAAATGTAAAATGAATAACCATAACAGCATCGATTGTGGAATTTGTCATATGGTGCCGTAAATATTCACTCTCTCTGGGAAACTGCGCCAGAGAGAAGTTCAGAGACATGTTGAAATTCAGCCCCCAGGCTGTGTTACATCATTAGTATCAAACTGGATCAGATCCATCTGTCCTCTTGGACTGAACGCAGAGTATCCTAAAATGAAATCCATGATGTTTATGACATCTATAAAACACACACATACACGCACACACACATACACACATGCACACAGATACACAAACACATGCACTCATGCACGCACACACACATACACACATATACACACAGACAAAATCTGTGTGTACATGTGTGTCATGGTGTGTTTATGATTTTTTTTTATTATTTCATTTTAATTATGACATGAAAAATGCATGAAAATAAGCAGTATCATTTATTTTTATTATATTATATACTGTTATATTCTAGTTTAAACTGTGTCTCCAAATCAATCAATATCATGAAGATGCAAAAACTGTGAATGCACTCGGACTTTTTACTTTACTAAGTCTCATAGTTAATTCCCTTGCGGGAAATTCCCTTGAAAATATTTTCACTGCAACATTTTTTTGTCATTCAAGATAATCGCATGTAATAATACCAAAAAAAAACAAAAAACCACTCAGCCTAGTCTCTGTAGGATTTAGCTGATTTAATGAGGTCAAAGGTCAAGCCACATGCCTTGGCTTGTATCGCAGTATTAGGTTGCATTATCAAAAATAACAGCACAAATCTTTTTTCTGATTTTATAAACATTGTGAGCCATTACACTTTATACTCATTACACATGTATATAATTAAGCTATGATAATAAATATGATAATACAACTTAATATACTTGAAGCTGAATTTTAAAAAATAGCTTATGGCAAATGCGGTACTTTGTGTTCTACTGTGTGTCAGAACAAAATAGGACAGAGCAAAGGTTGGTCACGCCTCAGTCTGCTGACTCAAAGTCTGGAGATTCATAACTCATAGAGGCGGAGTATAATTGAATATCGCATCAATCCGTGTTTACCACAGATCAATTCACAAAACGCTTTTTCTTTCACTGAGAACAACGATTAACATGCTTTCAACGTCCTACTCTATTCTTGTGACTTTCCTTTTCGTCAAAGACAATTGTTCAAATGACAAACTTGGTCACCCTCAATCTATAAACAAAAAAAAAAATGTCTGGCATTCTTGTTGTTTGCTGACGTCCATTGTGTGGGCTGCATTGTGTGACATTTGAAAAAGAAAAAGAAGAAAAAAAACAAAGAACTAGAGTGAATGAAATGTTTGTTTGGTTTGTCACGGATTCTCGTGGAACACAAAGCCTCCATCTACAGCGCGCGGTACTTTTAGAACTCATTTTAACCAAATGTTTTTTAAAGTTAAAAAATGTTTGTTTAAAAGCTGAGCACATGCCATAAGATCTTCCAGAAGCAGGAATAATGTTACAATTTTATGTATAGTTACGCTTTTATAAGTTAACATCTTGCAGTACGCGTGTTCATAAGTGAGGCAGAGCGTCCTTTCCAGCGGGAATGACCTGTAGGGAGGAGGTCAGAGGTCGGTAATCTTGGGTTCTGAAAGTTGGAGCGGACACAGGCCAATCGAAAAGGGCACCGGTGGCAGTGCCAGGGCAGCGGTGGCAGTGCCAGGCCGAAGTGGGAGTACCATCCGGGAGATCGGAGAGAGGGTGGGGCTGACAGCGCAGGGTTAGAGCTATTACATTAAATTCCTGCATTTAGCACATGATCTCCTCTAGAGCAACTAGAGATTAGCGAGTTTACATACTGATTTTTTCAACATTTTTTTCATGCATTCCATTTGTGGAGAGGCAACTCTGGGGCACATTATAATAGGATGGTAAAAGTTTTCGGGGGGGGGGGGGGGGGGGGGGGGGGGGAATGTTTGGGGGAGGTGGCATGACCAAGGCCTACAGGTGATATCAGAAATCCTGCAAACCCCAGATCAGAGAGAAGAAGAAAAACGAGGGTGGAAGTAAAGGATGGTTTTTAGGAGGGAGGGGGAGAGTAAGAGAGATGGAGAGAGGGATGGAGGGGGGGAGAGAGGGGGGAAAAGGAGAAAGACGGGAAGAGAGAAAAGGAGAAAGATAAAGAGAGGGAGAGTATGGGGCAGGGAGAGAAGGAGATTAGAGAGGGGGACATGGAGAGAGGGAGAGTAGAGGGAGAGAGTGGAAGAGAGAGAGAGAGAGGGAGAAGGAGAAAGAGGGGATGAGCATGAGAAGGGGTGAGCAGATGGAAAGACTGAAGGCCAGGGTAAAGCAGTGAAATCCCCCGGAGCACAGTGTGAGGACAGATCTGAATGCAGAAGCAGGGGGGATGTGGTCAGATCAGACCCAGCAGCCCCACAGGCCTGCTCTTCTTCTCTTCTGTGGGGGGGGGGGGGGGGGGGGCGAGGGGGAGCCTGGAAGAAGATGGACCTGGGGGGGGGGGGGGGTGGAGGACAAACAAACGCAGAAATAGAAGGAGAAGGAGAAAGAGGAGGAGGAAGGGAGGGAGGGAGGGAGGGGGGAGGAAGGAGGAGGAAGAAGGGGGGGGGCAGTCATGGCCCCATACTAGAGTGTGGAGAGATTTGGGGGTGCCAGAGGTCTGGGGGTGTCAGCCGGGCATGTAAGAGGTGCACCAGAGAGTTAAAGGGATGGTAGGATGGATTAGGACAGATCTCATTTGGCTATTTTCTCCCTCTCTCTCCCTGGTGGAGAATAGGTAACTCAAAGATCTCAAGATTGGCTTATTGAGACAGGTAGGATCATGTGGCAATAGCCCAGGCTTGGCCAGGATTGGTTAATTAGTCATGAGGACTGGGCATGAGAATGTGGAATCAATCCAAGCACTTGATTGGCTGATTGATTGAGCATTGTGTGAGCAGGCATGAGAATCTAGCAAGAAGGAGGGCTTTTGATTGGTGCTGAGTGGTTGACTGATTAGCCAGGAGGGTATAAGAGCTGAGTTAAAGGGTTCGGCGATGGTTTTGAGCAGAAAGTTTGCGCGTGTGTGTGTGTGAGAGGGGAATTGTCGATGAGAGACAGGAATGAGACTGTTCAAGGCCAAGTTAAGCAGAATGTTCTGGGAGAGATGAAATTGAGTCTGTGAGATTGGTTGCAAGTTAGGAGCTGGCTGATGTGATTTAGTCTTTTTTTCATTGGTGGGCCAGAAAACTAGTGATTTGTCACAAGCAATTCGGTTTTATTTGCTGTGCAGAAGGCAGCTGATCCATCTTGTAGTCTAGTCAGCTCTGCAGTTCACCCTCCAGGTGAGTAACTAAAGGAGGGAAACCTGAGTAATGAGGACAGCACAGTGGTGCAGTGGATAGCAAGAAGTCCCACGTTCAAATCCTGCCGAGACAGTTTCCTGTGTGGAGTTTACATGTTCTCCTCATCTACATGTGGAGTTTCTTCCCACAGTCCAAATCCTGTGATTTGACAGGCCACCTTTTGAGTCTGCCTGTCAACCAATGCATGCTGGGATAGGTTCTAGCACCCCCACCCCCTGCTTATGACCAGGGATAGGCAGATAAGCAGGTTTGACAACGGATGGAACCTGGCCATTAATCGCATAGCCTCTGTGGGTTACTGGCAAGATATTTCGAGGTGTTCGATCTCTCTTCATTTCTCTGCATTGCATTTCAACCAAAGGGTTTGTTGAATTTTCCACATTCTGTAAGGGTACTGCGATCTTTTACTGGCTAAAACAACGAGGAGTGTAAAAATTCACGCTGCTCTTTGAAATGGAAATGCTTATCAACCCGATGGAAGCGGGGCGTTCCAAGAACATGGATTTGCTCGATTAGATTATCATGGAGATTGAAGAACAGAAAAGGGCTGTTGAGCACACTCCCGCCATCCCGCCAAACTGCTCTAAGCTGAAGTAACGTTATCTGGAAATGAAAACCGATAAAACCAGACCTGTTACCAAGACTCATTCTTAGAGAGTCACTGATATAACCCACTCGCTCTCGGTGGGCTTGGTGAAAAGTGTTTCGAAGCCTGTGAAGTGTAGTTTGTGAGGGCTGCCATGTACAATTTGGAATCAGAGACTGGACAGTAGGGACAAAGGGGAACCCTTATATGGGCATGAAGTCCGGTCATCCACCAAGTGCATGAGACAGTGACTCAGCAGCGATGCAAACTGTCCCTGATTTGTCCACAAAAATATTACAATCTATGGGGAAAATACCTCAGCCTACAGATCGATATCCCATTCATAACACAAAATCCCCGTCTTTATTATATGAAATGACTGTAAATGGGGGAGATTACTGCAGAATGGGGATTACTCAACATTCTGAGTGGGCAAAAAATCATGCTTCATTCTTCAAAAAAAATGTTTCTGTCTTTGCATTTTCCAAGGTATGGGACAAAACAAAGTCAAGAATGGAGTTAATATAAAATGTCAGTTAAAATTATACTTTGCATGAATTGCTTGACGGGTTCTTGAAGCATCATTGAGAGTGAAGATCATGCGGCTGTATTACAATTGCAAATTAGGAAAAACCTGCATAAATCAATTTCCCCTGAAAATGTATGTACTTAAATTATGCTTCATAGGGGGGGGGAAACTGGAACTGGTCATATTGCATGTGCCTGGTGTCCCTGTGCTTCTAGAGTGTGCATTGTGTGAAGATTAATCCACGCTTGTGGATACAGACATTTGAGCATTCAGCGATGTACTGCTGCTTAAAATGATGTCATCCTCATGTTGTAATGCTGTTATGAGGCCCTTATGAAGGGCTATGAAGTCATAATGAATGTATTTCGTGGTATGCTCGCACACTGAACTAAGAAGTTCGTTCACTATCAAGAGCAGAACAAAATTTTATACTGGACCTGGTAGTTCACAAAAAATAAGACTTAAAATGAAGGGGGAAAAAAGGATGACTTAACATCTGTATCAATTATCTACAGTGTATATATAACCCAAAACCTGACAGCTTAAGATCATTGTTACATTTTGCTTGCAGTGACATCTTGTGAGTTTCATGCACACACACACACACACACACACACACACACACACACACACACAAAGAAATGTGCAGCGTTCTGAAAACGCAGGGATATTGATTGTGACATTCAATTCAGGTTTGAGTTGAGGTGCCTGTACTGATTTGCAAAGCCTGTCCAGATGTGTGATATTTCCAAACGAGCAATCCGCTGGGACGAGGACTGGATCGACGCGACCCCCGTTAGCAAAATAAAAAACGAGACGCCCAGAACGAAGGGCGCAATGGTGACCGACAGGCTGGTTTAGAGTCGCGTGCGTTTTCGCACCTGCCAGCCGGATGAAAGCCGAAACATTTGGGCAGTGCCCAGGTGAATGTGATTTTGGGACCTGATGCACACGCTGTCAGCGAGCCACATCATTACTGGACACTTGGCACGCTAACCAACTGCCCAGATTGTAGGCTCACATAATTTCACCACCACCATGTTAATAGTAGTCAGCTAACCCATATTACTAATAGCAGTTGCTTTTTTTTAACTCTAAGGTCTAACATCACAAATATGTGATTAGAATGTTCTAAACTGAACATTCTAATGCTGATGTCACAGTCACTGCTGGTGACTGAGAGCAGCGGAGTTCTAGAACACTGACTTGGAATTTTGAAAAAAACATTCCAAGGAACCTGCTCTTCAAAGAGCTAAAAAGAGGGATGCTGCGGACACTCATTCAGTAAAGTTTCAAGGTACGACAGCAAGCAGAGTGTTTGTGTTTAATGCCTCCGTGTATCACTGTCTGGCTCATATATTGGGTCAACAACATTTTAAATAAATAGACATAGTGTCAGTGAAAATGACGCACAAACCTTGCCAAATGAAGTTAAGCATGTTCATTGGTCGGTTGAGGCAAAGAGCGACAATCAATCTCGAGACTAAACTTAAGGCAACAAATGGTTGGCTTCTTAACAGGTGATTCTATAAGGAGATGTATACAAAAATCAACCGTGTACTTTTTATGGATGTGCTGTTTGCTTGTTGACTAGGCTGAGATGGTGAGATGGCTGGCCATCTACCGTATCACTGAAATAACTGTGTACTTGCAAGTCAGCAGTGATGCATGATGCAGAGTCAGATGTGTAATCCAATCACAGTGCTCTCAAGTTGATTGGCAGAGGTATAATCCAGTTAAAATTTAGTTATAACAGACTTGCTTATTAAAGAAGTTTTTCACTGTTGTCTGAACTGACAGTTTTTTTTTTTTGAATGTCTCCAAAAAATAGTTGCATGATAGTTGTAACTATCCAAAGTTCACATGAAAAGTAGCTAGCTGATTGGCTGACTGCACCATCACATTCAACCCAGAAGTGAAACAGATGGCTACAAACAAACATGAGGCCAGACAGAGCAACAACAAACAATTTAACAACAACAGCCACTTGAAACCGCTTCCTTCTGCATTCAGCATTTCCTGGTCTGTTACCTTGATACAGGTATGCATACAGCTGTCTATTTATTATCACAACAGCTGGCAAATCTCTCGTATGGCAGAACAGCTCAGAATCCACCTTGAACTCACCTTTACTCACGCACTCTCTGCCTTCCTCAGGTAGGTTTTCCGGCAGGTAGGCGGGGTCCTGCTAGGTGAGTGCTCGTGTAGCAGCGGTTCCACAGGTGTGCGTTCCGTTATACGTCCTCAAAAAGGGAGAAACTGTGGGCGGAGCAGCGGGGCCTCGTAACCGTGGAGACGAAATAAAGTTCCGTGTGTGTTTTCTTAATTCCGTGAGCTCTTGTGCGAGAGAGAGAGAGAGAGAGCTTGTTTGGCGTCGTACTGCGAGAGCGGCTTCTCTCTCACACGGGAAAGGCAGTGGTACACGCGCGCACACACACACACGCACACACACATAGGCTCGCTTGGGGCACTCTCCAGACTCAACAGAGGCCACCGGCGTGGGAGACAAAAGCCATTTCAGCCAACCCCCCCCCTCCCCCCCGGACTCTGGAGGGAAAGTGGGCGGGGAGGAATTCTGGAGCAATCGTTATTCGCACGTACAGCCTATACTTGCTCTTCAGTGGAAAAACGGGAGGCCTAACCTGCACTGTTAGCAACCTACGTCATCGCACAGTACACAATGATCCAGGAGGTACTAATGTGGGGTGGGGGCATGGGGGGGGGGGGGGGGGGGTTGAAACAATAGCTAACCCTTCAGTGCACAATAACTGCAAAAAACAACAGAAGTACTTCACAAACGCGGGTGCCACCCCCCTCCCCCCCACACACAATGACGAATAGAACTTGAGTCATTCCACGTGGGGACAGGCGGAGAAGCACAGAAAGCACGTTGAGGCTAAAGCGTCCTCATCCCAGGGGCCTTTGACATCACCAGTCCTCGCCTTACGCAGTGCCATGCTCCAGATCGCACAGCGTGGGACCCGCACAGTGTGGGACCCGCACGCTGGGGACGAACCGGATCGACCCACCCACCCACCTCCACCCCTGGTCTGGGACAAGAAAGGCTGTCTCTGTCTGAGACCCCAGCCTCCGTCCCCCGCCCCCGCCCCCTGCACGTGTGCCCTACGCTGGGTACGGAGCAGATGTGAAGTGGGGAATCTCTGCGGGGGGGGGGGGGGGCGGACCTGAGGGCCTGACTTTGTATTGAGGTAGACATTACATTACAGCGAGCTAGCCGCTAGCATCCAGGGCTCGTTTAGCACAGAAAACTAAATAAATAAAATGGCGTTGTGCGATCGGGGATCTGCGAGACGCAGTCACGTCACCTCCGTTTCTCGAGGCTGCAATGGAGGAACTGCAATTTCATTCAAACAACATGTCTTTTTCCGAAAAACGGGCACTGGTCCAGTTTGAGAGACTGCTCTGTTACCTTCGTTCCCTGGCCTCCCGTAGCTTCAGTGGTCACGAGCGTGAGCGTACACGAAAACACATGAACAGGTGAGCGTTCAGATTCCATAGGCTGTGAGAATACATGGGTCTACGCCATCAGTTCTGAAGAGGCCCAAACTCCTAGAAAGTACATGACACGCCTTTTTGCAGTCTCTCTTTCGTGAAGCAATGTATAACCTGTTGTGCTGTTATGCAATGGTTTAATTTGGGGAATTTGATTTTGGGACTTTTTCTCTCTACTGTTTGAGTTTTATTCCCTCAGGCCTGGTTTCTGCCCAATTTTCTTTTTACAAAGCGCTCTATCACATAAATTGAACTGAATTGGTTCACAAACTGGGGTTCTTCGTTTTGTAACGTCCATGCTCTGGCTGAGATTTAGCTCGCAGGCAGGTGCATTGTGGGGGGGGGGGGGGGGGAGGTGTGGTGCAGGCAGAGACACAGACATAGTGGGAGGAACCCAGATTTGAAAAACACAGGTCCTGTTGTTTTGAGGACTGGGGGTGTGAAGAAGGAGGGCTGTGTGAGTTTGGCCAGAGCCCGTTAGAACTGGAGGCTGTATGCATTTCCATGTACAGGAGATCCCAGAAACTTGCTGTGGGTGTTTTGTTTGAGGCCACGCCCCCCCCCCCCCCCCCCCCCCCCCCCCCCTCATGAATATGCATATGGGACAGACATTTGTTGTACTTTAGCTTTAACAATGGTGGAGTCAGAACACTGAACATGTGGTACTTCTTTTATTGTTGTGCTTTTTCTATTTTTATTTTGAGCGCTTAACTTTGGACCGAAGCTACATTATGTGCTCATGGGAACAGAGAAGCACAGACAATTCAGCTGGGGATGAGAAATGTATGATTATCAACAACCAAGCCCACCCAGTCCCTAACCCCCCACCACCCCCCACAAGACAAGCCAAGGCCAAACCCCTCTGACAAAGTGGGTGAAAGTTGGCACCAACCACACCCTGAGCAAACCAACTGTCAACTGAGCCAAGAATAGCGTTTTTTGCAGGCCAGCCTCTGTTTCGACTGTAAGAGGAGAGAAGCCTGTAGGAAAACACACAGTTTGATTTGAACCTGGAGCCTGGAGCTGTACAGTATGGTGGGGGATGCTAACGTCATCCATGAACAACTTTTTTAAAACCAATGAAAACCAAACCCCCCTCCCGAACTCTTCCATTTAAATAAAGCAATTACAGGGAACAGCAAATGGCTCGATAGAGATGACGACCCTGTTTAGTTATCTTAACGCATTAGCCTTTTCCCATTCTTACAGGGAGAGTCTTTTTCATTGCAGATACAGTCAGCGGCGTCCAGCTACGTTATGTTCCTGCATGTTGCCCAGTAACCAGGGCCAGCTGTGCCTGCAAACCAGGTGAGGGCAGATGAGACACCCAAAGGGTAAAAAAAAAAACCCAGCAAAATTAGGATTTGATCGAGAGTGAAGTGGCTTCAGTTAAACCTGTTTGGGAAGGCCACTGGAACCAGGCATCAGCTACAGTGTCCCTGCTGTCATGTGTAACCGCATGTCATTACAGTTTTTAATGTTTTTTTTTTTTTTTTACTTTATTTTAACGACACAACACTGGGAATAAGCCTAGAAACAAAATGAAATGTCGACTGTCTAGAGGAATTACCGACTCCCAAATCCCTCCGTTGGCATCAATAATGCATAACTGTAAGCGTAAGTACCTTCTTGGCCATAAAAAGATATTACGGCTCACTTGAGCAAATTTTTAAAATTTTTTCCTGCCGAGGTTCTGTGGACTTTAATTTTCGCATTATAATGGGAACTGTGAAGTGCCACCTCCAATGCCCAAATTAATAATGCACGGGACGTGAGCACACACATCTGACTCAGACATCCTGGGGTGACACGCTTCAGCGAACTCCTCAGTTTTAAAACCAAAGCCTCCGACTGCTCGGGACTTACATGGGCTCGGGTTGCCAGATTTAGAATTTTGTCAGAATCGGACAACTTGCATAGCCGGAAGCTTACGGACCAGGTGAGAGAACTTCATAACCGATAGTGGACTGGGGGGGCTGGATTGGGGGGGTTGTGCTTGCTATCACACAAACCAGACCTGTAACAACTAATTTGAAAACCAGACCCTCCGGTCGAAAATGAGGGATCTGGCAACCAACCTGTCATGTAGTGCATTCCAGCTAAAAGCATTAGAGCATTAGCATCCTGGGATATGAGTTTAATCCTAACTGCCAGTGTTAGACCTGTCTGGCAGCTTTGCAGGGCACCAAAAAGTCATATCACAGCCCAATAATGAAGGACTTCAGTCAACAGGCTATCCCCCTGAATCCCCCCCCCCCATACACACACACCTCATTCACCAAAGAACAAGTCTTCCGGCCAATCAGACGATTGCGTTTTTCCCTCGTCAGCTGTGTTGACCCAGTGACTAGGCAGCTCGGCTGGTGGACTGTGACGTAAGAGATGCAGTCTGTGAGATCTACTGCTCCCTGACACTCACACCAGCAGCCCCCCTCTGGAAAAAAGTCCAGCATAGACGTGAGGAAAATGTCACTGCAGTCACACCTCCTCACAGGAGCTATGTCCACTGCTCCACCTCTGGGCACATCTCACAGCTCGCCCACAGGTCCTACTTCCACTGCTCTCCCACAGGGCCCTAGTCACAGTTCCCCCACAGGGCCTACCTCCACTGCTCCACCATGGGACCCATCTCATACCTCCACCACAGGGCCCATCTCACAGCTCCACAACCGGGCGAATATCACAGCTGCACCAGAGGAACCATCTCACAACACTGCCACGGGGGTGAACGCCACAGCTCCACCACAGGGCCCATCTCACTTTTCCACTGCAGGCCCCATCTTGTAGCTCCACCACAAGGCACACTGGCACTGCTTCCCTATTTGCACATTCTAACACCTTAAAGGCTGATCAATACATTTTAATAACTTCGGCACGAAGCAATGGTCAATGAAGCCCATTAGCTGGCGAACTCCAACAACAAACGATTATTACATTCAATTAAAAATTAATGAATCGTTGTCGTTCTGTTCTTCTCAGTGAAACCGGGGTAAAAATTAAAACTGCAGAACAGCCTCCATTGTCTCAAATTAACTCATCGATGCGGGATCTGCATAAACTGCTGAGGTGAGCTTGCAGCATCGATTAGCTGTATTAAACTTTTTCCCCCGAAAATTGGTGCGGAGAAACATCAGTCAGTTCAGCAAGGTTATACGATGCCTTACAAACATCGACCCAGTTTTTTTTTCCGGATACTTTACTGAATTCGACGGATCGTCGTTTAATCATTTTAACAGACCGACAGCTCCCCAGCTTCCAGAACATTCCACACACAACCGGTCTTTCTGGTTCCTTTATCTCAAGCCGTTAATTTCTCATTTAAACTTGCAGAATAAAGGCATCTGTATTACTGTGTGACCGTGGCATAGCATCGCACAATTCAATCAGATCTGACCCTGGCCTGATTACAACCTGTGGGTGGGGAAAAAAGTAACTGGCGGAGACCCAAGTATCACACAGTGACACAGAGAGAGCTGGAAACTAGCAAGTTCTGAGGAAGCCAATTACATCCAGGCTTCCCTAAAAGCACACATCGGTATCTACCTACATCCCCCCCCCAGAAGACTGGAACAGTAGCCCATCCCTGACCCCTCCAACGTTCAGAGAGAGTGCAGTCCCCCCCATCCCCACCACACCCCCCACACCCCCCCCCCCCCCCCCGGCACACTTTCCGAGCCACAAATATGAAACGTGCAGCAAAAGAGAGCGATAACACTTTTTTTTTCTCTTCCCTACCAGTGCTGTGGAGTCCTCCTTCGGGACCTTCTCTTCCTCCAGCCTTTGAGAAAAGTACACAGTTTGTTTTGATTTTAACGCAGTGGAGCCCCTAGGATCTCACTCTCGCCTCCCTCCTCGCCTCTCTCTCTCATCCTCCCTCCCTCCCTCCCTCCATCCCCCTCTCTCTCTCTCTCTCTCTCTCTCTCTCTCTCTCTCTCTCGCTGAGGTCGTACACAGTGCCGATGCTCACGGCTGTCCCAGATCACCAAGTGATTGCTGTCATTTTGTGCGAGAGAAGCTATATTGTACCCCCCCCCCCCCCCAACTTAAAGCTGGGCGTGTTGTCCAGCCTTAACCATAAAATTTATTTCTGTGTCGAGGGTGCACTGAGGTCAAATTCAAAGCACTTTTCTTGTGCTAATATCCGCTTTGTGTATTTAATATTTCGATTTGGTTTAGTCAAGTGTAGCAACTCTCTGCCAAACATCGTGCATTGATCTGATTGTGAATTTGGCAACAAATTTACTCCACTACTACTTACTACAAAGTTTATTTATTTAAATTTATTATACACTCCCATACACAATCACACACACACACAACACACATATACTCACACACATGCACATGTGCACACACACACACACACACATGCACTCAGCGCAGCACAGTAAACAGATGGAAAGCTGAATGACACCCAGACATTAAAAAAACATCAGCTAGGCTCCGCCCACAAACTGTCTCTCATCTGCGCTGCTTAGCATTCCCGCGCAGCCCAGCGGAGGCAGGATTACGATCACTGTATCAGCTCCCTGACTGGCACTGGCCCTCCGGCTGTCCCACAATGCCCCTCTGTCACCAACACAAAGTCCGCCTTATGCTGCCCTAGGTAGGCCGCGGGCGGCCCTGTTGCCGGGCCTGACGTTTCCATGGAGACCAACACACATGACCCGAAGGTGTCCGTGCACATTTCTCAGAGCTCAGACGTTCAGTCTTCTGCATGCAGTGTGATGATTATGATGATGATGATGATGATGATGATGGCATATTAACAAGGGGGCTGTTAGCTGATTCATTGATAAAAATTAGTATTTTCATTTTTTTTAAATGTGTCTTAGTGCCAAAAAGTTTCAGAAATCATCATTGTCATTGTAAATAAATAAAATAATAATAAATAAATCTAGAATTTATGTTGCATGTATAATAAATGCATGATACGACAATACAACAGATCAATCTTACATGCATATTTACTTTTTTTATTCTCACAATTTTTCCATGCGTATGTGCATTTCATGTTATTCATATGCTGTTTTTCTATGTAGCACATGCTGAATGTCTTCCCTGGATGAACCAATTTAAATAGGTGATCTGCTCTCACGGGAGGAAAAAGCTGATGAATCCTGGCAGGCCTATACCAAGAAACTGCTCCTCTCCCCCTGCAAGCACATCTTTAACTGGGCTTTGCAACCCAAATGTCGCGGGTTCGATTCCCACCTGCGGTGGGGTAGTGTAGTGCTCTCGAGCGAGATTATTAACCTGACTTGCTTCATTAAAAATATCCATCTGTATAAATGGACCGTACTATGTAACTGCATTCTGTGTGAGTGTAAATGTATTCTGCGTAAGTTCCTCTGGACAAGAGCTTCTATTAAAAATTCAGAGATTTAATTGTGCATTAAACCAGGGTGTGCAGGTAACGGGCACAAGTGTAGTGACTGGGCTCTTCTCCAACACGTTTAACAAAGAAAGGCTGTGCAATCATCCGCAAACTGCACTAGCACACAGTGGGTAAAGAACCATCAGCGAAATTATTTCTAAACTCTGTGCCAGAAGTACTGCATAGTAGAACTATTGTAAACTGCTTTGTATTGTTTACAATAGTATGAAACCGTTGCCTGTATGAACTATATGAAATATATGAGGACTTTTGATTTGATTTGATTTATTTGCACTCATCATACAAACAGAATGATCCATATTTGAGGGATGAAAAATTATTATCTGTTTTTATTTTATTTCAAAGTCAAGCTGGTAGCTTCTAGCCAACCTGGCTCCTCAATTCAACCTTTGAGAAGTCAAAAAAAAAACTCTGTAGTTCACGTATAGGAAGAAACATGACTGAATATTCTTTTGAACTGCAGCAGGAGAAGTGTAAGTGTCCCTGCTCTCTGACACACAGAGGAAGTTACAACGCAGTGATGGAATGGGACACGGTTTTGCAACTGAACGGCTTTCATTCACAATGAGCAGAAGGGGTTATTCAAATTATTTTAAAAGACCTCTCTGCTCCTGAATATTTCTCCTGGAAAGGTCACTGACTAAATGTCAGACGGAGGGACAGTTGTACCAAAGGACGGTTAAACACAAAGAATAAGTGAGTTTTTACTTTTGTTAAAAAAACAGATTAAATGTGGCCACAGCTGTGCACAAGTATGTTTTGCAGAATTAAAAATTCAAGAAGGTTTCGCAGAATTCATTACTGACAAACAAACTCTAATTTCTAATCTTTAGAGTTTGAGAATATCGCAAAGTCAGAACGTACTGTAGGTCTCAGTGTGCTGTAATAAGGTTTGGGAAACCCTGTCTTTTCTTTACATTTATTTCGTTTATTACGAACATACGTTTATTTAGCAGACGCTTTTATCCAAAGCGATGTACAAAAGTGCACATTACATTACAGGCATTTAGCAGACGCTCTTATCCAGAGCGATTTACACAACTTTTTTTTTTTTTTTACATAGCATTTTACATTGTATCCATTTATACAGCTGGATATATACTGAAGCAATGCAGGTTAAGTACCTTGCTCAAGGGTACAACGGCAGTGTCCTTACCTGGGAATCGAACCTGCGACCTTTCGGTTACAAGCCCAGTTTTCTGGTCATTTCCTTCATGTTATGCTCCCACAAGTAAAACCAATGCATGATATGCACATTCTTAATAATGATGCCTTTGCCACAGTCTGGTGTGCAGTATTAACGCTTCTCACTAAGTGCAGATGGTCTGAAATATTGCACTGTTGCTGCTCATAGCTCGCTTGCTGCATTCCAACATCATAGCACGTTGTCATTCAGTTAATGGCCTGTGTTCGGAGGAGAAAAATAAAACTAAAAGTTAAGGACATGATATGATTTGATCGAATACAGGCCAAAAGCTTTTCTGGAATTGAGAAAAGCTTGTAAAGAAGAAAAAAAAACAATGGTGAAGGGAAAGGAGGGTTGAAAATGTCACGCAGGCCGAACAGTGACATTTTCTCTGAGACCGGAAAAGGATAGCGTCCGCTAAGTTCCCCGGAACGGTGACGTCCGTCACCATGGCGATGGTGATGCACTCATTGCTTTGCGGAGGGTTAGGAGGGAACATCGTCTGAGCATGCTCAGAGCTGGGGGGTGGGTGGGGTGGGGGGGCGGGGGGGTGGGGGAATTCAAACTCAGGCTGTGTTCCAAAGCTGTATTCTACATTGAATGTTAAAGCAGGCGCGGAAAGTAAATGGTCATGTGACCCAAGCGTGTTCCAAACTCCAAGGACACACCGAGCAAGAATGCAAGATTTCGCCGGAAGTCCTCTTCGTGTTCTTGGGAGGGCTAAGAGACGCTCATCCTCCACGCAACACATTTCTCCTTTTAGCTTCGTCCTCGGCATAGGCTTCTTCCGCTCGGCTCGGCTCGGCGATGTGGTGTAATTACCTGCCATTACCTGAAAGAGGCCAGACGTGCCTCCTTCATCAGTCAACAATAATGCACTTCCCAACACCCACTCCCAATTTTGTGTGAAATGCTTGATGGCGTTGAGGAACCTGAGTGCACAGAGACTGAAATTTATCGACTTTATTTTTTTAAAAAGGCAAGGCCTGCAGCTTTTCTTTTCTTTTCTTTTCTTCAGTAAGCAAGTTTGGGGAAAATGCTAATCGCATTTACTGTTCTCGCTGAGGAAACTGAGCATTAGCTGCAATTTGCACACAATTCACCTGTGCATTCGCTGCCTGAAGGAAAACTACACGATAAAGTAAAACATAAAAATTGTGACAAACAGCTATTTTTTTTTTTTTGGGCGGGGGGGGAAACAACCGTGTGCGTTTGGCAAACGCGCAGAAACTGATCGTAACACCCCGAGGTAAAATTTAGCGGTGACGTTCTCCTGGAAATGTAGGCCAATAGCGGGCTTTATCCGCACCGAAGCTGTTTCGGCACTCCTGCGAACGGACCCTTTCTCATCCGAGATATGGATACCGAGTTTAATGTCCTGAAAAATCCGCTTTCACGAGAAAAATAATAAAAATAACTGTAGCGGCGTTCCATTTTAAAAGTAGTAATTTGGCCAGCATGCGATATACAACTGGAGTTTGAAAAAAAAAGAAACATAACATTTTCTGGAAAAAGACCACAAAGAATTTGCATGTGAACCTCTGGGAGGCTTTCCTCAGTCACTGGGAATGCTGCAGTATCTCAGACGCTGGGAATGCTGCAGTATGTCAGTCACTGGGAATGCTGCAGTATGTCAGTCGCTGGGAATGCTGCAGTATCTCAGTCGCTGGGAATGCTGCAGTATCTCAGTCACTGGGAATGCTGCAGTATCTCAGTCGCTGGGAATGCTGCAGTATCTCAGTCGCTGGGAATGCTGCAGTATCTCAGTCGCTGGGAATGCTGAAGTATCTCAGTCGCTGGGAATGCTGCAGTATCTCAGTCGCTGGGAATGCTGCAGTATCTCAGTCGCTGGGAATGCTGCAGTATCTCAGTCGCTGGGAATGCTGCAGTATCTCAGTCGCTGGGAATGCTGCAGTATCTCAGTCACTGGGAACGCTGCAGTATTCAGCCGTTTCAAACGGGCCTTGAGTGGCTGGTGGCCATTCAAGCACTTTCCCTGGGTTTTACTCCTCCGCAGAAGCACCCTTAAGAGCCCTTAAGGCGAGGTCCGGTAAAGTCCCTGTGACATCGTGCTTTTATAAGCCCATTACATAACCTTTACACAAAGCCACAAAGCAGCCAGTGCATTCTCCCCCGACCCTGAGATGCAGAGAGAGACAGGGGCGGACAGATCTATTACCCAGCGACCTATCGCTCGTCAGCTCTTACATGTATTTACACTTTACAGTTCTATCTTGTCAAATCTGATTTAATGAACATTTAAATAAGGTTATTTAAAGGTTAAATAACATTTCCTGTTATTTTATTCTTATTATTATTATTATTATTATTATTATTGTTACTATTATTATTATTGTTGTTGTTGTTGTTGTTGTTGTTGTTTATTTGCAGTAAAATGGTTTCAAATGGAGCTTGACAGTGTCCACTCAAGCATTAAAGCCAACATTTATTTTTTTTCTATATTTAATAATAACAGGGAGGCGATAAAAAAGCACCATATTCGAAGCATCATTTTATTTTATAGAAAGGGCCTGCATAACAGCTGTTTTTCCTCCACAAGATACAAACAAACAACTACACTGCCCCCGGTGGCCAGATGATGGGAATGACACCCACTCATTCTCCGTGGCTTTCTGCAGGGTCATCATGGCCAACTCCATAAATGGCATTAAAATGAAACCAAATCAAGAAAAATATGTTTAAAAAAATAATTAGTTTTTTTAACAGGGTACATCAAATGATGCATTGAAAGCTGTGTAATTACATGACACACACACACACAGTGCTTCATTTGCGCTGGATTTACAAATTAAATACGGTATCTGATTGCCCACGATGACAACCAATCTCCACTCAACGTCACAGGGGCCAGCAATGCAGTGAGTGAGCTTCATCCAACAAATAACTTTCCCTCAGGACTATTTTAAAGTATATAATTACTCTACGGAACATACTTTTTAAACAGCGAATCTTTCAAGAAAAAATATGGAGTAACCTTTCAAAGAAAATGTTTAGACGCAGTGTTGATGTTAATTTATCAGACTTAAAAAAAAAAAAAAAAAAACTTACGCCTCGCACGGCTTTTAAAGTTTATAAATGTGACAGCTTATTTCTGTTGGCGGGACTATTTCTTAAGCTGTGGCATTTAAGAAAAGCGTAAGGTCTCTGGGAGCATCCATCAATTGTAGCCGCCGCACGCAGCACAAGCCTGCCACAGCCAAGGCAATTTGCATTCCGATGCTCTCTTTGAACACAAGATGGGAAGTGGCAGTTGATCAAAGGAAGTGACATCACCGGACACCACCCGCCATTCCTCATCACCTCATAATCAAACTCTTCTAAATTTACAGCAAATGTGTGGCAGGCTCCTTGTGTGGCGTATCTGATTTCTACCTGGAAACACGCACCTGAAATACATATTTTAAAATCAGGCTTTTCATGTTGCACAGATGCAAAAATATAGAGGTGAAAAATGTAAAACTTTTGATTCAGAGGAAAGCAGTGCATCCAAAGTGCATGACCTTAATTAAAGTCACCTGGGATGGTTGATAAAATGCTTGTATGAACCATGCCTGAGAAAATAAATAATGTGACTAAACTGGGTGCAGTAAGGGCTACTGACTTGGTGAGTATGTGGGCTGTCCAAAAAAAAAAACAAAAAAAAAAAAAAAAAAAACGTCTTTTTAACTCTTTGGAGAGTAGGGTTTTTTGGAATGTTTTTTTTTCTTCTTCTAACTTCGAAGTCAGTGTTCTAGAACTCCACTGCTTTCAATTACCAGCAGCGATTGTTACATCAGCAATAGAATGTTCAGTTAAGAACATTGTAATCACTTTGAAACGCCTTGGCAGGTTAATAATAAAGGACGGAGGGTAGCACAGTGGGTAAGGAACTGGGCTTGTAACCGAAAGGTTGCAGGTTCGATTCCCGGGTAAGGACACTGCCGTTGTACCCTTGAGCAAGGTACTTAGCCGAAATTGCTTCAGTATATATCCAGCTGTATAAATAGATACAATGTAAAATGCTATGTAAAAGTTGTGTAAGTCGCTCTGGATAAGAGCGTCTGCTAAATGCCTGTAATGTAATGTAATGTCTGTCTACGTGTTCCCCTTCATTGACTTTTGAGTTCAAATAGAATATTAGTGTAAAATGTAAAACATTGGCGCCCAAAGTTTACACCAATCAAATGCTCCTCCCACAGGGGGGTTTGTGGGGACCTTATTTGACCTGGGACTCCTCAAAATGTGCCTTTTCTCCTGTTCATATCCCCCTTACTTTTCCCTTATACTAAAGGCCTGGCAAACATGACTGCCTGAGCAGGAGAAATGAAAAGAAAGTAATAAAACAAAAAAGTGTCTAGACTTCAGAAAAGGAATAATATTTAAATGCATACTTTTGAGTCATTTCAGGGGTTCTCCACGGGGGGATCAGATTGCAGCATATTTCCTCACATTGCACACTGTTATGCAGATTGCATATTGGCTCACCGCAGTCTGTCGGTCTGTTTTTGAAACCCCCTTAGGCTACACAGACAGTCTGTGGGGTTTATATTCAGTGAACAACAAACTCCTCATTTGGTTCCATCATGATATTTTGTCAGAAGATAATTTTTTTTACCTTTATTTAGTTTTTCCTGGGGTCACAGAATAACAATGCATGCATTCTCCAAAACACTTTTACCAAAAACACATTTGGCTGTTTAAAAAGTACTGCATATGCACAGAATAATAACGCAGGAAAACCTTTTTATTGAAATGTGGGGGGGGGGGGGGGGGGTCGAGCTGGCATCGAGAGGCTGTCCTTGTGAAAAACAAAACATTCCTCTCATCTGCATTCTATGAAATTACCAAAAAAAAATTATGAGGCTCGTGACAATAAACACAGTCAAGAGTACACTCACTCAAACAAAGACAGAAAAAAAGTGCATGAGTAGCATTCATGATAGTCGTGAAACCCCCCCCCCCCCCCCGGTCTGCCCCCACTATTCCTCCCCCCCCTTTTAAGAAAACAAAATTTTATTTAATCGGCACCACCTTTCACCCCACTAGCGATACCCATGTACAACCCTGAGGCTTCAGTCATCCCTGCTGCAAAGGAAAGTCATTTCACAACAAAAAATAATAATAACAATAATAGCAATGAAAGAGCACTCCAGCTTATAACAGGCATATTTGCATGTAAAAGTGTTGCAGGCAAAGTGCATTGCAGAGCGGAGGGTCAGGTTGTTCATTTCACAGTAATATTCTGCTCAGGTCATATGGGGAAAGTGCACGTTGCCTGAGAGGCCATGTTTGAAAAGATCACGATAAACCGTAACGTGCAAAGTACATGTGAGTGTGACCTCAGGAAAAAAACAAATCAAACCGCAAAGGAACAACTTATAATACACGACAGTGCACACCTACGCATACCCGCATGCATTCACAGATGCAGACATACTCACATGCATGCACGCACACATACACACACACTCACACACTGGCTGAACACGCACACGCACACACACACACATACACATGTACACACAGAGACAGATAAATAAATATATCTTTCAGCGATTTTAAAATCCAAGCTATTAAAACACTTATCGCGTCATGTTGTGATTTATGACAAGCTAACGATAGCACGATGGGCAAAATTACAGTACGTTCATCGCTTCGAAGCCCGATATTATCTCTTACTGTTTAAACAGCTCTGCTTTTGCCACACTAAATTTAAACAGTGCACTCTCCTTCAGATAAAAGGGTTTGATGAGGTATAATTGTGATGGTGGATAATGGTAGTTATGAGTTATGCCTGTTATTATGGCTGTTGCTGTTGTCCGTCCTTTCGCAAAGGTTCCCGACATTGCTAAGCATCTTAACGTGGGACCCACATAATGAATAAATGTATGTTCAAGGCCCATCCCTGAGCAGAAGAGGTAACACCATATCTGTTCTTTTTTTTTTTTTTTTACATTTGTCAAAACAGCTGGTGACTAGAACAGTTTTTTGATTGGCAGGATGGTAAGGGGGAAGTGTATTGCTTGTGTGTGTGTGTGTGTATGTGAACAGTATGCAAGCATGTGTGTGCGTGTATGCGAGTGTGCGTACATGCGTGCGTGCGTGCATGCATGTATGTCTGTGTGTATGTGTGTGTGTGTGTGTGTCTGTGTGTACAGTATGCATACGTATAATTGTGTGTGTGTGTGTGTGCATGTAAGCTTGTGTGACTGTATGTGCGTGTATGTAAGTGTGTATGTGTGTGTGTTTGTGCGTGTATGTGTGTGTGTGTGTGTGTACGTAAGAGTGTGTGACTGTATGTGCGTGTATGTAAGTGTGTATGTGTGTGTATGTGTGTGTGTTTGTGCGTGTATGTGTGTGTGTGTGTGTGTATGTAAGTGTGTCACAGTGTCTGGGCTCTTGGCTGCAGGTGGACCCACTGCTGTCCTTCAGCTGTGAAACCTGAAGCAGAGGGATGGAGCATGGGGTCAGGGAACCTTTCTGTGGTCTGGGTCCGGTTCCAGTTCTGATTCTAGTCCTGGTTATGGTTCTGATTCTAGCTCTGGTTCAGATTCTGGTCCCTGGTTCCGGTTCCGGTTCTGGTTCTGCTCTCAGGCCCAGCGGTGCCGGAGCTCCCAGGCCCGTTCCCTGACCCGGTCCCCGGCCAGCTGCAGGGCGCCCCGCTCCGGACCCAGCACCCTGCACAGCCGCTCCACCTTGGGCTGGTTCCGGTCCAGGTAGAGCCGGGTGTCGGCCCGCAGCAGGTCCAGGGCCCCCGGCCGGCACTCGTCCATCGTCACCCCGGCGCTCAGCGTCGGGTTGAAGCGGAAGTAGGTGTCGGGCGACAGCAGGTCGTCCAGCAGGGTGTGAACTCCTGCGGGCCGGAGGGTGATGTCACAAAAAGCTCACCAGCGAACCGAAATCAAGCGATCCCACTCCTCACACACAAATTCAGCCACGTGGTTGAACCACCTGTCTGATGGATTGCCATTTGCCATTTTATTTGCCCGTCCATTATCTATACCTGCCTATCCTGGGCAGGGTCGCGAGGGGGTGCTGGAGCCTATCCCAGCGTGCATTGGGGCGAGAAGCAGGAATACACCCTGGACAGGCCGCCAACCTATCGCAGGGCACACACACCATTCACGCACCATTCACTCACACACTCATACCTATGCGAAAGTTAGAGCCTCCAATGAGCAGATTAGAGGAAACTGGAGTACCCAGAAGAAACCCACGCGGAAACACAGGGAGAACATGCAAACTGCACACAGAAAAGCCCCAGGCCGGATTCAAACCCAGGACCTTCTTGCTGCGAGGCGACAGTGCTACCCACAGCACCGCAGTCCTTATTTATTTCGTTTTTGCTTAAATTGCAAGCAAAGCCACCAGAGCTGTCGCGTTCCACACTGTTCCCTCGTTAATTGGCGGAACAAAAAAAAACATAAATTCCCATAAACTACCTTCCAAAATGGGCATTTTTTTTTATATTTCTACTATCAAGACATTATTCAAAACCCATTTAAAAATGGCCGGTCTTCATATTTAATGATTCGGTTGATCTGCTGTGACTCTGCGTGTGATGAATAAGTATCGCTTTGTAGCGAAAGCCGACCCGCTTCGGGCCCGGGCCGGAGATTAATTCGATCCAACAGCTGGAGCGTGAGGCGACTCCCGCCTCAGGTACGGGGGGGGGAGAGAGGGGGAGGGGGAGCAGGAGCAGCTCCAATCGCACCCACGCCGGCCCGAGAGGGGGAGCGAGGGGAACAGAAACTCAATTTAAGTTTGGGTTTGTTTTGCTCGGGAGCGCGTGGAGTTTGCTGAAACAAACGCCCCCCCCCCCCCCCCCCCCCCCCCCTTCCCACCCCTTCTCCACGGCACATTAGAGAGAGGCACTTCTCCTGTTTTCCCTGCATTTCCATATTTTGTTTGACAGGGCTGCTCCATTATGAATGATGTAGAAACAGGCCTGGTAGTCTCTCCATTATTAAAGCGCCCCCCCCCCCCTCCCTCAGTTATTAATCCTGCTCACCGCTAGCGGCCCCGGCCCCACGCACCCCGCACCCCACCCGCTTCTGTGCTGCTCTTTAGCATGCCAACGGGCTCTTTAGCATGAGTGTGGAGTCAGAGTGTCATGTGTGTGGAGGGCACTGAGAGGCAATGGAAATGAATGGACATTGAACATTGAGGGGAAGTGGGCATTGAGAGGTGTTGGGCATTGAGGGGAAGTGAGCATTGAGAGACATTGGACATTGAGGGGCAGTTGGGCATTGAGCGGTGTTGGGCATTGATAGGACATTGGACACTGAGGGGCAGTGGGCATTGAGTGGTTTTGGGCATTGAGGGGCAGTGGATGGACTTATCAGGGTTATTACAAGACCACGTATCAGCACTACCAATACGAATGTGAATGTTAAGAGGCGTTCACTCTTTACCATAGACATTACATTTGTTATTCAAGCCTGGGGTGACTGCATAACTGCCACATTCTTCCATTTACGAAGATTTATCATTTTACCGGGGCATTTCAGGCTAAGAACAGCCGATTAAATTATACTGCGGCGATGAGAATTATAGAGAATAATATTGGCTCATCATTTTTAGCTTATTTAAAGTAAAATCATGATACATTTTTATGTATCTTTTATTGTGCTTTTTTATTGTTTTTTGAATAAAAAACCAAATAAGTGAAGATGAAATTCGTAAAGACTATAAGCTGTGTGAGTTGCTGCTGTGTAGAAGATCATCTGCTTCTTAAAGTGCTTTGAGCTGCATAAAGCACTCTGAACTGCATCTCTGCGTGAAAGGTGCTATAGGAATAGTTTATTATTATTAAATGCCTGCAATTAAAATTGTAAGACCGTAAACAAAAACAATAAAGCTGGTTTATGAAAAACCTATGAAAAATGGCACAAGTGAAACCACCACTATGTCCAGTTTGGCCAAGGTTCTCAGGCAAGTAACGTTCTCCCTGTTTAAGAATGTAATCACTGTAACCCCCCCCTTCCCCAAAAAAAATCACCAATACCAAATAAACACCACCCAACCCCCCCCCCCCCCGCCCCCCCGACCCCACCGCTCCTGGCTCACCCTCAGTGTCTGTGGCGCTGCTGATCAGGTTGCTGATCTTGGAACGCAGGCTGGTCGAGGTCACCGGGCCCTTCTTGACGTTGTCGTGGCGACCGGTGCCTAGCGACAGCACGCACTGGAAGGGCCGGGTGGGCCAGAGCAGGCGGCACTCGTGAACGGCCAGGGCGCACGGGTTGTTGAGAATGAGCGCCCCGTCCTGCAGGGGGCGACAGAGAGCATCACCAGAACATATCATGGCATGTCCATACTTGGAGCATGTGTGATATTGGCGTGTCCATGCCTGGTACATGCATGATCGTGATATGTCTATACCAGCTGTTTGTATGATCATGACATGTCCATACCAGCTGTTTGTATGATCAAGACATGTCCATGCCAGGTGTATGTATGATAATGATCAGACCCATACCTGGTGTATGTATAATCAGGTCCATACCTGGTGTATGTAGGATAATGATGAGGTTACCTGGTTATATATGTGATCAGGTGCATACCTGGTGTGTGTATTATAAGGTTACCTGGTGTATCAGGTGCGTACCTGGTGTATGTAGTTACCTGGTGTATCAGGTGCATACCTGGTGTATGTAGGATCAGGCCCATACTTGGCGTGTGTATTATAAGGTTACCTGGTGTATCAGGTGCGTATCTGGTGTATGTAGTTACCTGGTGTATGTCGCTGTGCAGCGGGAACTCCTGGAAGTACCCGGGGGCGGCGGACGAGGCGCGGATGGCCTGCCACAGCTGGTGCCCCGAGGCCCCGGCGTAGCGGCTGAGACGTCCCGGCGCGTGGTTGTAGTTTCGGAAGACGAAGGCCTTGGGGGTGGTGCCCCAGTTCACCACGGCACTGACCGCTGACACCTGTCCCGGGACAGGAGGACGTGATCGACGGGACAGAACGGACGCCAGACACACCTCAGACCAGCTACATAAAAGAGGACTAAACACGGGGTGGTGTAGAATGAAAACTGGATTGTAATTTTGAATCTTGTATTTTTGAATCATAGATAAAAAGTTGATCACAAAAAAAGAGGGCTAAAAAGGTGCTCAACAGCCAGTACAGTCAAACCATCAAACAATTACTAACCTAAGGACTGACTTACCTGAACAACTTTACTAGAACTAACCCAAAACAAGGAACGCAGGAGCAAACGGAGGTCAGAGCGAAAGACACTTTCTAATGAGCAGGGGGGAGACAGACATTTCGACATCTACGACGCCCTCCTCAGAGTCAAAAGAAAAAGTTTGGGATTTGAACCTGCAACCACCGGGAGTCCTAATTTGGGCCCTGCAATGCAGTGCATATGAATAATACTGTAATGTGAAATCAATCTTGAATGAAAAAAAAAACTGTGTTCACTCTTGATCGTGAAACAGTTCCTCTGGGGATTATGATGATTTTACAGGCCTTGTGATGATTCATTACCCCACTGTTGCCATGGAGAGAGGGACCATTGAAAATGGAGGGATCTTACATCAAAGAAAATGTTTAATATTTATTTATTTATTTATTTATTTATTTATAACAGACCAGATACTCCTTAAAAAGTGTCTTTTAGGTGAAGCATCTGAATGCAAAGTTAGTTGATATTACGAGTCTGATTATGCATAGTAGAGTGTAGTTTACATAATAATAATAATAATAATAATACTTAATAACAATCATTATCAGTATGGGTATCGATATCAGTGTCAGTATCGGTATCGGTAACGGTATCAGTATCAGTATCGGTAACGTTATCGGTATCGGTATCAGTATCAGTGTCAGTATCAGTGTAAGTGTCAGTGTCAGTATCGGTATCAGTGTCAGTGTCAGTATCAGTGTCAGTAGTTGACAGACAGTACTGTGGCTCCTAAATTCTGAGACCGGACTGCAGTCTTACCTTGGGGCTCAGCTCATCCCTGGCAGTCTTAATCAGAACCTTATTGCCTATCTTCTCCCTGCATATACAACAGCATGTGATGACTTTCAAGACATTTTGCATCAAAGTTACTACTTTCGTGTCAATTTTTGTGTTGCAAAGGGACATTTTTTAACAACGACTGTGCTGCAAGTGCTGTGCTGTGTTCCCCTTAAGTAGAGATGGAGGTGTGTTAAAGAAATGACCTGTTATATGTGAGCGCAAAATGTTGTGAGACTGTAAGTACGACTCCAACCGGGCCCCATGTATTCTCAAATAGGCGGACCCCTCAAGCAAAAACTTTATAACTCTACTGCTTGCGCCACAAAACGGCAAACAAAATCATTGTACACAAATCATTGCCACCCGCTGATTACTTTACTCTCGCAAAGTGTTTCAGTCAATTATTTTCATCACTGACGAGTTTATCCGCGATGCGACGCGCTGTAAATTATAAATGATATTCAGCTCGTTTATATTACTCTAGTCTGACGGCAGCTCAACAGACTGCTCGTGTTAAGTTTCTGAATAAGAGCTAGAAAAAGAAAAAAGAAAGATAAAAAACCTGACTTGGGTGATAGCTGTGTTTATGCCGTTGATAATTCTGTGAATCTTTACGGGGGAAAAAAAAATAATAATAAATGCTCGCATTGAGCACACAGTCGCTTGTAAAACACTTAATTTTTTCCAAGGGATATGAACAAATGAGCACAGAATAACAAGAAAACGACTGTTGTTTTACTGGAGAGTCTTTATGAAGACAGCGGCAGGCCTAACAGTTCCATTATCAGCTTTATTGCCGGCGAAGGCCCACAAAAAAAAGCCTAATTTAATCAGCGGGCCGGCCGAGTTGAGCCGAAAATAGATGGTGCGGAAAAAACGTCCCCGTAAACCGATCGTGGGACGGAACCGACTTCAGCCGTTTAAAACGAGGGGCTGGGTTCCATATCGCTCTGCTCTGCTCTGCGCACATACTCCGCTTCCGTGCCCTCTCGCCGACTCTCGAGTATGGCGCTCACGTCTCCTGTTTCCTGCAGTGCACTCTCAGAAATAAAGGTACACAACGGTACGAATTCTGTACAAGTACAAAACTGTGCCCCTAAAGGTACTAGTGACAAGCGATTGCACCTTTCTAGGTACAATTGCTTGTCGCTGTGGCAGTACCCCTTGAAGGTAGAACTGTACCTTAACCATAAAAAAAGGTACCATTCAGTACCTAGAAAGGTACAATTTCTGGATTTATTTCTGAGAGTGTACTCTTATTCGTGCCATACAGCCTTCCTGTTCCAGTATGGACAAGTCTCTTAAGTGTGATCTTTCTAGAGACCTAATGACCCAATAAACCAGCCCTGGGTCAAATACGTATTTGTTTTGGATTTAAAATACTTTTCTATGCTTTACTGATCTTGTCTGGTGTATTGGAACCAATAAAAATACTCTCAGAAAGTGCAAACCTGGCTTTCTGGTCATATTGGCAGGCCCAATTACACCAGCCAAGATCAACAGAGCTCAAAAAAAAGTATTTTTCCCAGGTCTGCAATAGACCTAATAAATACAGTGAACCAGTGCAAATACTCATGTGTGGAGAGCGTGAAAAAGCAAACCAATGTAAGTTAGCCGAACGGTTACTGGTGGTGCTGGGTTCTTTTTTTTTTGTATTTCCGAGAATTGCACTGATGTTCTCAACTCTGGGTGCGCGTGCCTGCTGAGGGATCGTAATGTCAGGTGATGTGATGTTGTTGTGGGGCTGCGCACCTGAGAAGCGCCTCCCAGGTGGACGTGTTGTAGTAGGAGTGGGACCAGCCCATGTTCACGGTGCCGACCAAGGGGTTCTGCCGAAAAACGTCCGAGCCGAAACGACGGTACATCTCCTCGCACTCCTCCAGGGAGAGACGGACCAGGCCCAGCATGAAGGCCAGCACCGCTCCTGACTCACAGAGAGAGAGACGGGGAGGGGGGGGGGGAGAGAGAGGGGAGGGGGAAGAAAGAGAGAGAGAGGAGGGGGGAGAGAGAGGAGAGGGGGGGAGGGGGAGAGAGAGAGCAGAGAGAGAGATGGAGGGAGAAAGTGGGAGAGGGGAGAGAGAGAGAGAGAGCGAGGGGGGGAGGGGAGAGAAAGAAAAGGGGGGAAGATGGCGGGGGAGAGAGAGGTGAGAGAGAGGGCGGAGAGTGTGAGAGGAAGAGGGAGGGAAGGAAGGAGGGAGAGGGGGAGTGGGGGAGAGAGAGAGAGAGGCGAGAGAGAGACGTATGAATTGCATATTTTCATCCCCAGGGGGACGGATCATAACCGTAGTTCAAATTTCCAACGAGATAGAAGAGAGCAGTGTGTGTTTCAGCAGAATCCCTTCGTGTCCTACATTGTAATTAATGGATGGTGATGGAAGCGGCTATGGGGAAGGTCGTGTACGGGGAAAGTCGTGTACGGGGAAGGTCGTGTGCGGGGAAGATCGTGTGCAGGAGGGCTCACGGGTGACTCATGGACGGCCTCACCTGTGCTCACGCCGCAGATGTAGTCAAACAGCTGGTGCACCTGCCTGCCGGTTCCGGCCTCCAGGCGCTTCAGCACCTGCAGCGGAACCACCCCTCTGCACAGAACAGCAAGCCGCGCTAAAACACACGCGTTTGCGCAAAGTGATACCCGCCGAAGCAGAGAAAGAAAGAAAAACAAACACACACACACACACACACACACACACACACACAGATCGCAGAACACGCGTTTACACAAAGTGATATCCGCCGAAGCAGAGAAAGAAAGAAAAACAAACACACACACACACACACACACACACAGATCGCAGAACACGCGTTTACACAAAGTGATACCCGCCGAAGCAGAGAAAGAAAGAAAAAAAAACACACACACACACACACAGATCGCAGAACACGCGTTTACACAAAGTGATACCCGCCGAAGCAGAGAAAGAAAGAAAAAAAAACACACACACACACACACACACACACACAGATCGCGGAACGCGGAGCGGCGGAATTCTTCAACGTTCCGCCAAGAAAACGTTTATCGATTCCGCGGCGCTAACGACAGAAGCATGCTAATAAAACGACGCGGCTGCGAACCTCCCCTCGGCTGCTCCAGCTCGATTTCGGGTTTTTTAAATTACCTCGGTTCCGTTAGCAGACCTTAACACATTTGATTTGCGCTCAAAATGTGTTTTTTTCCCGTGCCACCAGGGGACCGACAGTGGGGGGAAAGTCTTGTTAAATGGTCTTCGTCCTCTCAAGAGCGAAGCTTCTATGAGTTATTTTTTTGCCGCTCAGCGCTTTCGGTCTCAAACGGAGCGGAGATTGATCGATTCTCACTTCTTCTGCCGCTTCCGCTCTGTGTGGTTTTGGCCGTTAAAAGCGTCGTTCCAATTCCCCGAAGTTTCCGTCGCACGCTTCGGATTCAGTCGTTCGTGAGAAACGTGCTGCGTGAAGTCCGCTGTGGCGACGTCTTTGTGGAAGAGACGCACATCGAACGAAGTTTGATTCTGATCGTCGGCTCTTGACTTCTTTGCTATTAAAGCTCCTGTCTGCCATCAGTTCCTATGTTAATATTAAACGCTCAGTGAGGTTGTTTGTCACGGTTTGTCTGATGACAACGACCGACTGGTTGGCTCATTGACTGGCTGACTGATTCACTGCCCTATTGATTGATTGATTTGCTTGATTTGGGCGACTGATTTATCAGTTGTTTGGCGGGTCGTTTGAGTACCGATTGCTGAGAGGCAGGGCGGGTTCTAGGGAAGGGTGGTCGCATAGGGCGCCATTCATCTGTGGGGGCACCCAACGAAGGGGAAAAAATAAAATAATCCTCGTGTTGCATCCATGATGGTCAATGGCATGAAAGTTGGCGGTCTGCTCCGCTCCAGTCCACAATCCCCCCGGTCCACAAACCCTCTGGTCCACAACCTCCCAGGTACACAACCATCCCCCGCCCCCTTCTGCAATCTCCCCCTAGGGCAGCAGAAAGGCTAAAGCAGTGCCTGCTGGGAAGGTTTTACAACATCTAGCACCACAGGTGTTGTTGTTGCCGGGTTGTGTCTGTTGGAAGACATACAAAGAGAAGCATATTGTTGAATGGAATCTTATATCAGAATCGATATATTATGGCTAAAATGATAGCAATCAACAGCACTGCCTCTCGAGATTCTATGTTACCAGGCTGGTGGAAAGACACACACAAAAAAAAACATTTATCTTCAGTCGTGGTCCGATGTACAAAAACGCCTGTGGCCGGTGGCTGAGGCAGCATTGCGGTCGTCTGTCAGCCAAGTTTCAATGACCCACTGAGCCCACACCGGAATGGTCTCGAAAGAAAACGAATTTCCACACTAGCTGGTTTAATTGTGATTGGATCTCTGTCCGATCATTCATGGTTTATTTCGTATTTTTTTATTTAAGGTGTATACGGGGATACACTCTGCGGCTCCCGGGCCAGAATATATCCCTGTCACTGCAGGTTTAGAAACAGGGAAAAATAAAAAATAGAAAACCCTGAGGACAGGCGCAAAGCTGCCAGGACGTTAAGCTGTCATCCTTCTTCAGGGCCACTGTACCAGTGGTGGACAAACAGGAGCGAATCTGTTCCTGGATCTCATGCCAATTTCTGCTCTTAATTGTTTAATTAGCCTCATATGTACGAGTCGACACTTTGGCAAAATTTATTGATCGGCACATACGTAAATAGCAGCTGATTAGATGACTGTTCCTGTATGCCAATATGAAGGCTTTCTCTGTGATCTCAGGATGAAAGGTGCTAATTGGTTAATTTAGTGGATTGGCGCTAATTAGCTAATTAAGTCTGAGTGACTGGAGGAATCCCGTATGCACACTAGCACTGGGTAACATAACTCTGCTCACCCCTGTTCTACACCATTTTTCCCTTTTTTTTTTTTACATTTTGACACTTTTTTTTGCTTTTCACCCAGCTTTGTAAATAATTCAGGATGATTCAGGGTATAGTGGGGGGGGGGGGGTGAAGGGGGGGGGGTCATGACCTGTAGAATCATCCCATGTCCCCTCCAGCATCATATCGAATGAGGACATTCTTCCCATATAAATTTCACGGGGGAACCGTTCCTGTGGAAATCCATGGGTGATAGACAAGCCGAAAATGAGGGACATTGTGTACCTCATCTGCCCCGGTCTTTACTGAGCTGCGTGTCCTGAACGACAGCCACAGCAACAACAGCCACAGTAACAACAGCCACAGCAACAACAGCCACAACAACAACAGCCACAACAACAACAGCAACACCACAACAGCCGCAGCAACAACAGCCACAACAACAACAGCAACACCACAACAGCCACAACAACAACAGTCACAACAACAACGGCAACACCGCAACTGCGCTTTCTGAAATCTCCACTGCATAATTTAATTCGGATCGCCCTAAATTATTCAGTCATCGTGCGTTTTTACTTCTGTAAAATGGCTCCCCTCTCTCTCCTAACGCCTGGGCCCTCACTCGCATGTAAATCAGGAAGATGAGCTTGATGAGCCAAGGAAACGTGTTTGTCTGTTCTCTCCCGTCTGTTTCTTGTTCTTTAACTTAAAAAAAAAAAAGTATCCTCAGGTCTTTCCCTGCATTGGCTGGACACAGAGGTGCCCTGCGGCCAAGGGGAGGGAGGGGGCGGTTGGGGGGGGGGGGGGGGGGGTCACGGTTTTCTTGAAACATCCTGCAGAGATGCTTTTCAATCTCCATTCACACCCGGGCCAGTAGTCCATACTAAAATATATTACCAATAAAAAGCATACTGTGTACGTGCATATATACATTTTAGCGTACTTTAGCGTGTTTACTGATAGTTCTGTGTCTTAGTTTCAGGTGTTACTGCAAGTAAAAATGGCAAATATCTGTTTCTTTTGCACAGTATTGTATTTTTTAAAATCAGGGGGTGAAGTGTCACCAGCATTTTAAATTCAGCATCCGCTGTACCTTGTGCCCCCGCCGTCGATGGAGAGAATCCTTATTCCTCGACCTTTGACCGAATCCACGTAGCCAATCAGGGCCAAGCTCTCCCTTATGGCACCTTGAAGTTCTTGGTCGTCTCCATGGAAACGTCTCCGGGACAGGAGCAGGGCTGCAGCCTTCTCCTGTAATTAAAGCCGAGAGCCTTGGGTGGGGGGGGGGGGGTGGGGGGCGGCGGTCTGTGGGGCGGCCTGGGGGGGTGGCTGAGGGCCTGGGGGGGTGTCTGGGGGGGACTGGGGGGGTTGGACAGGCCGGGCCTAACATCTTCTGGATAAATGACTACAGACATGCGATGCAGCTAAAAAAAAAAAAAAAACACTGCACACTCCAGAGGAATTGAAACCGATGAAAAGGTCCACATTCCTGGCATTACAGCCCTGAGGAATCACACGTTAAATAAATAAATTTAATATCGCTTTAATATCGGACTGTTAGCCCCCCGTGTCCATGCAAACATACGGACCCCTATGTGTAGTGCTCTAATTTCACCAGTTCATAAACTGTCATGTTTATGAGCATATTTTATTTATTTATTAAGCGTTATTCAGACGGGGTGGGTTGACTGAGAACGCGTGCTCTTTTACTGTGAGTAAGAAACTACCAAAGCGTATCAGGGGTGTAAAAACTCCAGGTGAAGTTGTTATGGTAACCGTGGTTTGGATAAGTTAGGGCAGCACAGTGGTGTAGTGAACAGTACTTTTGCCTCACAGAAAGAGGGTATGGAGTTCAAATCCAGATCAAGGGCAGCGGGTTTCCTCCTGGTACTCCGGTTTCTTCCCACAGTCCCAAAGACATGCAGGTTAGGGTGACTGTAGACTCTAAATTGCCTGTAGGTATGAGTGTGTGAGTGAATTGTGTGTGTGTAACGTGTGAACAGGTAGGCAGCGTGTCCTGGGTGTATTCCTGCCTCTCACCCACTGCATGCTGGGATAGGCTCCAGCATCATGACCCTGACCAGGAATAAGTTGTTTAGGAAAATGGATGGGTGGATGGATTGATGTATAGTTATGAGCAGCAGTAACTGCTTCTGGAGTACTGGGACTTCCTGTCAGGGTTGGGGGTGAAGCCCTGTCCCATTTGTATTTGTGAAGGTTTGTTGTGGGGAGGGGGGGGGTGTTCTCTCTCAAATCTGCTGTGGGGTCTGGTTTTTCGGGGCCCCCCTGGGTACCTGCCAGGCCACCACCGTGCATGCTGGGTAGCGGATGAGGTGTTTGTTCAGCTCCTCGATGCAGGCGTTGAGAGAGGCTGGGTTGGCAGCCTGCTGAAGTTTTCTCACTAGAACCCGAGTCTTTGCTTCTGCCTGCCTCCGCCCACCAACAACCTGGGGGGTGGGGGTGGGGGTGGGGGGTAGGGGGTGGGGGGGGGGGGGGGGGGCATTGGTAGAGTGGTGAAAGGGAGATATTATTACATGTGGGAAAAAAAGTAGAAAAGAAAGCAATTATTCTCAGTCTGAATCTATCATATCCTCCTGAGACCAAGCACAAAAAAGTAAGTATTTTAAGAATATTATTTTTTTGACATAATACAAGTGTCTTGGATGATAAAAGCATGTTGCAGTGAAAATACAAAAATAGATATATATTTTTACTGAATGTCCCTTCTAGTGTAGGCTTCAGCATAGTACAATAATATTGTGAACCATATTATGGTTCTTGAGATTAAAACCAGGAACTCATGTCCCCTACAGGGAACAAAAATGAATTTCTGGGCCTTTGGAGGATATATCCTGACCTATTATGTTTTTACGTATCATATCCCAGAAATTTATATAACAGGAAGGGCAAAATAAATAAAAGAATGTTTACTATGACATTAAGAATGACTAGCATGAATAGTATATTATGTCATAATATAATGACATCATATTCAGTTAGCAGGCACTCTTATCCAATACGACGTCAGGTGCGTTCACCTGGTTTACATGAGCAGTACTGCCACACCTGGCTAACAACGTTCCCCGAAGGTGCGCATGCAACATCACTGAAGCGCTAGAGTGAGATAACGACATTAACCAAGAACCAAAACACAAAGCCCCATGAAGAGAAACATAAAATCATTTTTGAAAAATGGCATAAAACTACAAAAATGGAGGAAATAATGGGAGGGAAATTGAGATGTAGTCTAAAAATGTGCGTCTTCAGCCTGCATCAGTCGATGGCTAACATTTCTGCTGTCCTGACTGCTGCGGAAAGCGTGTCCCAACACCAGGGGGCGCTAGAGCAGAACTGGCACCCTAACTGCGAGAAGCGACCTTGCAGAGGAGCAACAGCCTCGCCACAAGGGCGCGGCAACGGTATCGTGAATCTCTCAAAGAGATTGAGAATCCGTCTCGAAAACCCATTTGACCCTTGACTATTTCAAATCTTTCAGAACCGGTCCATTATCTCTGCCCAAGGCTGCAGCCCGAAAAACTGGCGACTTAAAAAGAAAAGAAAAAAGAAAAACAAACCTAAAAAATTTAAGGGAGTTGATTAACCGAGCAGCACTTCATCAGAAGTGATTCCTTATCAGAAAGTCGAGAATCACTTTTGGGCCACTTTGTTTTTCCAACCCGCACATTTAATTAAAAACCCAACCGAAAGTAGGTTCTCTCTTCTCAGCGTAATTAAACAGGAGGTGATTTCTTTTCGTGTTGACTTACGGCCGGGCCAGAACCTCTTTGCCTCAATCCATTTAAGAGAGAGGTAGGATCCAGGACCTCTCCAGAGGCCTAGCTGGTTTCCAGCACACCGCTGTAAATTTAATTATAAGGAAAGATTTATACGGTGCGCAAATTTGCATTGTTCAAAGATACGGAGATGCATGCGCACGAGGACAGGGGAGATGGATACAAATGCCACCTTTGAACTACATTTCAGCCTCGAGGCTACAACCGCCGTACCTCAGGTACCCTGGGTATTGTAGTTTTGGAGTGAGGTGAATTAATTATAAATTTGGAGACGTTGAGAAATCAGCCAGTTGAGCGAACCGTACCTCTGTGCTACTCAATGTGTTTTGGGGCGAGAGCAGAGAGAGGGGCGTGCGAGGCGCCTGGTTATTGACTAGTCCCGCTCTTGCCCGACGTCCAGGTCTCCGCGGTTACGCGGAGAGCCGTTTACCCCGGCGTTTCCACCGGCACGCGCGCCGAGCGCCTGTCGCCTGCAGTTCTCCGCGTCTGGGACGTTCGTTAATGGAGCGCGAGCCGGGGAGTTTTTGCGGGGGGGGGGCGGGAGTAAGGGGGCGCCTCGTTGAGGAGCGGTGCTCCATGAATACCGAAACGCGCCGGCACTGAAGCCGCTGATTGATCCAGGGTCCCGCTGCCGCTGAGCCGGGGGCCCAGGGGGGCGCACCTCCTGCCAGGAGCCCTTAGTTACCGCCAACCGCCACTTTCTGCAGCATCGCAGTACAGACCCCGTGGTACAGACTCCACAGTACAGACCCCGTGGTACAGACTCCACAGTAGAGACCCAGCAGTATGGGTGTGGGTGTGTGTATGTGGAGGGGGGTGGGGGGGGCGAGGGTATATGTGTGAGTGTGTGTGTGTGTGTGTGTGTGTGTAGTGGGGTGTTTGATTTTCTGAGTGGAGATCTGCATAGGGATCATATGTGGGGGAGTGTGTGTGTGTGTGTGGGGGGGGGGTGGGGGGGGCGAGGGTATGTGTGTGTGTGTGTGTGTGTGTAGTGGGGTGTTTGATTTTGTGAGTGAGGATCTGCATAGGGATCATATGTGGGGGAGTGTGTGAGTGTTTGGGAGTGGGGTTAACTCACCTGTGTGCTCCGCATGGTCCCCGCAGGTGAGGCGGTGGGGGTGGACGGACCCATGGCCCCCCCCACATAGCTCCCCAGCAGGTCTGAGATGGCCGTCCGAATAAAGGACTGAGCCCTTCCCTGGGGGGGCACTGAGGTGTACCCCGCCTCCTGCCAATCAGCCTGCTGAAGCCCGTCCTCTTCCTCCTCCTCCTCCTCCTCCTCCCCCTCCCCCTGGCCTTTGAAGTAGCGGTTCACGTGGTTCGCCATTTGTGCGTAGCTCTCCCCGAAGCTGGTTGCCAGGCTACTGATGTGGAACAGGCCAGGGGACCTCTGCTGGAGGGCTTCCGCCTCCTGATTGGCCGCTGGAGGCGGGCCCTTGAGCCCGAGGGCGGGGCCTGTCGGCGAACCCGCTGGGCGGGGCGCCTGAGTTGCCGTGGCGACCGAGCGGAGCCTTGCCCCGGGCGGGTCCCGCGCCCGCGTGGGTTCCCAGGTCGCGTCGGCCTCCTTGGCCCCGAAGTAGCTGTTGACGCGACGGGCGAGGTGGAGGTAGACGTCGTCCCAAACTCCGGGGTCCTCTGGCTTTACGGGCGTGGCGTCCCGCTGTGTTCCAGCGGCTTCCGGAACCTGGACCCGGTCAGAACCTCCGCCAGTGCCCCCCACTCCGCTGCATACCTCCGTCCTCCTCTTCCTCCTCCGCACCCTCGTGGGCGTCATCTCGTCTGTGACCGTCCCGGGCGGCGGGGTCTCCCGGGCGACGGCCGTGGAGAAGGCGGAGTTCACGTGGCGGGCCACGTAGCTGTAGCTCTCCCCCAGCCTGGCGGTGAACGAGCTGATGTGGAACAGCTGAAGGCCTCCACCGGCCTGGGCAGGGGGCGTCTCCTCTATCCGATTGGCTGAGACGTCCAGCTCACCCTCTGGCCCCGCCCTCTCATTGGCTAGCCTCTGATTCCAACCCCTCTTCCCTCTCCTCGCAGGCCCCGTCTCCCCGCTCTCAAACCCCGCCCTCCCGTAGGGGGCCAGAGTGGGCGTGGCCTGAGCGGGCGTGTCCGGCCCACTGAAGTAGGCGTTGACGTGCTTGGACAGGTACTGGAAGGACTGTCCGAGCCGCTGGCCCAGGTAGCCTAGCTGCAGGGCGGCCTTGCTCTCCTCCAGAATCCCGATGGGGGCGTCCCCTTTCCAGCCCCCCCGGGTGGAACTGGAGCTGGACCCGGACCCTGGACCGGAGCTGGAGCTGGAGTAGGACCCGGAACTGGTTCCGGAGCTGGAGCTGGAGTAGGACCCGGAACTGGTTCCGGAGCTGGAGCTGGAGCTGGAGTAGGCCCGACCGGCACGCATATGCTGGCAGAGCAGACATTTCGGCTGCCCCCTGAGCATGTTCCCACGTGGGTTAGAACTCGCCAGCCAGCCAAAGCCCCCCCTTTTCACCCGCTCCAGTTTCGGCAGGGCCTGTCCCGTCAGTGAGGGGGGTGGGGGAGGGAGAGGCCAGGCGCAGCTGCAGGTGTGTCGGGACGGGGTGACGGGGGTCCTGGCCGGGCGGGGGAGGGTCCTGAGTATGGCCAGGAGGTACTTGAGCCTGGCCGTCCTCCTGCACAGGTGAGCCCGGCACAGGTAGGTGTTCAGGTACAGGCCCATTGGGCGGCGGTGTCTGAGGGCTAACTCTCAGGTGAGGCTGTGGCAGCACAAACCATGAGAGCAGGAAGCACCTGGCACCTGAGAAACAAAGCAGGAAGTGATGTCACTGATCAGTTTGTTTCCCTGTGTGCTGTGGCATAAATAAAATGTAGCACCCTTGTAGCAACCCCCCCCTCTCCCCTTGTACGTGACCATGATTGCAATCTCAGCCCCCCGCCCCCCCCGCTCGCCGTGCTTACAAGTCAAACTCCGCCTATGCCCTATACATATGAAATGTACCTGGCCCCAGTACAAGTTTTTAAGCTTCCCTTGTGTGGCTGCCAATCCCCCCGTAGCTAAGAACCTGAACAGAGATCCGTTAATGTCAGCCAGACCTGGTCTGACAGAGTCGCACCGCCGGGGAAACATTCAGTCTATAACACCGAAGGCATAAAACCTGTTTTCACAGTTGTGAGCAAAACTCAATCTTAACGTCGTTTCGATAAAAATCAGCTGTCGAGCTTTCGTTTGAGTTCAGTCTAGACCTCTTCAGTTGTGGGTTGTGACCGACTGGCTTCATAGCTTAAAAAAAATAGCCAAATAAACCCGATGCTCATTCATCACCTGTCTCACATAATATGAGGGGGGGCAGCGTGGACATTACCACAGAATACCCGCTCGTTATTCATAATTAGCCGCGTAGCCCGGTGTCTTATTAATTACCGCTGATGTAATGACAGCACATGGTGACATATGTTAGTGGCTCAGCTGTTAAAAGGTATGAACTGAACAGGTGTACTTCAAAGAGTTATTATGAAGACTCGTGGCTGAACGATATCCCAAAGCATCTGGCTGTCCTTAACATTCCAGGAATTTTAACACATTTATTTTAAAGGCAAATTTAATTTGAAACATTCATCTTTCTTTAGTGGAGGGGAAAAAAAAACAATGACTGTAGGAAGAGAAGGAGATAATGTGCTAAAACAATGCGGAAAGTTAAGGATTTTATTTTTATTTTTTATTTTTTGGACGGACGACCTCTCTGCCTTTTCTGAAAGGCTTGCTGCGCTTGTGCCAATTATACCAGGAGCTTATGCATGACATTTGCATAACGCTAACAAGCGTTTGATGCATATAAAATGGCTTAAAGAAAATGAATATCTTTACAGCATCTCCAGCCGCGCTGGGGAGGGAGTGAAGTCAACTGGAAGCAGTTATTTAAGCTCAGAAGTTCGATTTTTGTTTGCCAAACGGAAACGGAGGGGTTACTCGTGTAAACTCGCGTCTAACTACCTTCAGCCTTGGCCTGCCTCGTTCCTTTCGGCCTGCTTTTCGTCGTGTTTACGGATTAAATGAAGCCAAGCCCCGGGGCTAATGTACCTTTTGATATTTAAATGCTTTTTCTGCCACCAGAGACACGAACGCCAGCGAGAAGGCTGTGAATCAAACAGGCCGCGTCATCTATTATTCATGATCCTTCATTCAAGAATGGAGACGCTTGTTTTGGAGAATGAGTTCGGCTTTTTTTTTCTTTTCCTCATCAGCGTCCGCGAGCAATTATGAGTTTGATCATGTGGCCATGTGACGGCTTATTGGCAGGTGATTGCGGTGTAATTGTAGCAATTGGGTGCGGTTGATAATGAAGGCGTGGGCGTGTGAGTGCGGTTGATAATGAAGGCGTGGGTGTGGTTGGTCATGACGGTGTGGGTGTGGCTAGTTGTCACACGACAGCGATTGGATAACGTGACTGTACATTCTATGGGACTGACTGACAACATTTACACAGATGTACAGTCTATACCATATACAGCCCCACGTCACATATATAGTCAAAGGTTTCCTTGCACTGAAACGCACTGGCGGGTTTGGTTCCTGTGGTTCTCTCTTAATATATCAGCGGATGTGCCTGACAAATAAAAGCCCTGTTAGCTTCTAACTGTCCTTCCTCAATCAAGAGTTTTCTGAAGCTTTGGGGAAAAAAAAAATGTTTTCTTCGCATCTTAATTTTAGCTACTCTTTTCATTTTTCTTCCAGCAGCAGGCAGACTGGATTGAAATAGTAGTGGTAATGGGACGGTGGGGAGAAGGAAGAGAGATTGGGGGTCGACGAAATAAATATGTGACTTTAAACAAACGCGACGACGTGGCAATTACTTTAGCGTAATTAAGTCTGTAACAGCCCGCTGCCACATAGCAACCACGGAGTAACTAATGGGGCGTCTGCAATCACCACCGCGCTTACAACACATTAAACTCCGTCTCACACCAGTAACTAAAGTAAAGGTTGCCAGTGTTCTGCCACAAAATGCACACGAGTCCCAAAAGTGCTAGAAAAAAAAAAAATTGGGAGGTTAATGGGAGCTATAGGCCCTTCAGGCCATTTTCATCATCCGGCTAAGAGCAGAGGTCCCAAATATTATCTGAAAAGGGCCGGTGTGTGTGTGTGTGTGTGTGTGTGTGTACAGGTTTTTATTTTAGCCTGGCACTACGAATACCTCATTCTACTAATTTACTAATCATGGTCGTCAATCAAGACCTTGATAAGTTGAATCGGGTGTCTCAGTGCTGGGCCAAAACAAAAATCTGCACCTACGCTGGCCTTCTTTTGGATAAGATTGGGGACCCCTGGTCTAGAACATATCCACACAGTTTTTAGGCCAGATCTTAGGTTTTAAGCCAGATCTTAAGTAGCCTGAGGGCCACTGTTTCTACTGCCACACAGGATATTCAGCGCAATAACAACTCTACTCCATAGCGGCACGCCGATCTCCATGTGAGCCGTGCGCTAAAAGCCCACGTCCTCCTCCACGCGACCGACAGGTGCAGAAAAATTGCCCCCCACTCCCCCCCTCGGGCTGCGTCCGCAAATTCAATTACGTCCGGTTGTTGTCGTTTGTCATGTCGCTCGACTAGGGCTGCCAGTCATGCTGTCCTGGAGAAACAAAAAGGGGAGGGGGAGGGGGAGGGGGAGGGGGCAGGGGCAGGGGGAGGGGGCAGGTGGGGGGGTCTGGCTGTTCCCCTCCCCTCCCCTCCACCCCACCCCTCCCCTCCCCTCCCCGCCCCCATATCCACTCAAATGCGTGAGAGAATGCCATACTCTAAATGTCAGGTGCGTGTGGATGCCTGGCGTCACCTGATCCCACACGTCCGCGCCCGCAGTCAACACCGTCAGCGGCACGAAGTGACGAGGAAGCGCGAGCGCGACGCGTGTGGCCGAAAGGCTCTCCGTCTCCATGGCGATAGGCCCCTAAGACAGCAGCCGCCGCTCTGCGGGAAGTAAACTGGGCACACGGGCCCCCCCCGCCCGGGTCCCGCTACGCCAGCTGCGGATAAGGCCCAACGGCGGCTGCATCGCTCCTTACCCCTCGGTGGCGGGGGTAACCCCCGGCGACGGCGATTACTTTGTCGCCACGGTTGCGAGCGCCATGCGCTACGTTAGCGGGGTCTCCCAAGGCTTCACACGTTCGCCCGCAAAGCATCTCCTGTTGTCCCAAACAAGCTCTTCACCTTTTTTTTCATTTTTTCGAGCTTAGGCTTATTGCTGTATTATGTAAACGGGGACGGTTGGGCTGAATTTATAATCATAAACGCGGGAGTCTGGCGGGAACGCTGAAACTAATAAAGGGCGCGGCTTTAAGCCCGGAGGTCTGCGGCGTGTGGAAGCCAGAGCGGAGTAATTTCATAACGCCGCGCATCCAGATTGCCTTCTTAGCTCACCCACAGTACCGCTAAAACAGACCCCTCCACAAAAAAGAAAGATATGGAACAAAGATATGGAATATTACTGCTATACTTATACACATGCATTAATACACATACACACACACGCACGATTGACCAATGACCTCATGACATGCTAGGTTGAGATTCTAAACTTGAGATTCTAGACAAATTCATGTTGTCTTTCAATTTGTCACTAGGTAAAACAGTACATTTTGGAGCACATTCACAGAAATATAGCAGCCAATATAAACATCCTGAAAAGTCAGTTTGAGGGACCAGTTCTCACAAACCACCTTCAATACCAGGGACCGTCTCTCTTCCCTGTTACGCGTGCGTACTTTCTGAACACTTCCTGAAAAATCTGTTTCCTTCTGGTGGGGACTTTCAGCACTCGCTGCTCTTCAACGAGGAGCAAGAAGCAGGTTGCTCGTCTCTGGGCGCACTAAAGTAATTACCCGAGTGCTAAACCACAGAAGAAGTGACGATTTATTTTGTTCCGTTATCATCAAAGCATTGAGCGTCTCACAGCAAGCATTCCTTCAGTCGTATTCAATCCACAGAGGCCACTGCGGAATATAATTTTTTTAATCCGCAGTTTCCTTTATTAGCTTCAATAACCCCATTGACTTTGATTTCCTGAATCTTTATCCCACGGCCTTTGAGTTGAGTATTGTGGGCAGTGCCATGTTGAAAACATACTGCTGCTGTTCATTGGAAATGTATTACAATTGCCCCCCCCACGGTGTGTCCAAACTTAAAAACACTACAAATGAAATGGCCCCAATTTCCTGTCCGTATGTTTAGACAAATGAAAGGCTCACTGAGTCAATAGGAACTGAGCTCTTTTATAAAGGGCAACAGAACATTTAGAAAAACAAAAACAGCGATCGATCGCGTTGCTCCAGTCCACACCCTGGGACCTTTTTTAAGGAAACGCCGGCACAAACGCTGTTTATTTACGATAACAGCCGAGAGGTGCAGTTTTACCCGCGTCGATTAAATTAGTCGATAAGAGGAGGAGGGTTTTTCTTCTCGTCTTGCGGTTTAATTAATGCCGCTCTAAGTCAGACAACTTTACTTCGACATGACAGGTTCAGCTATCACCCCCCATCTGGTATTTAATTAGTTCTCTGCCAGTGTTCCGCACAGATTTTAACACCCGTTGTTTTCACTGCGAAGTTTCCAAATACGGACACGTAGGGCTATAAAAATAGTGCTCATATTTGTTCATAAAACTTTTTTTTCCCCCCACTCCTTTATGCTACTTTCTCAGAGTAATTATGGGCACAGCTGTGCTGCAAGGAACAATTAACTTGTGTGGATGAAGAGTCACTTTCGGATGCGCGTTTAAATGAGCTGTTCTCAAGGTTAAGATCTATTCTGGTTTCTCCAGTATTGCACATGGTATTTCACCCCCAAGTTAAGCTCAACCCCTGAGTCACTCAGGCACCAGAAAATAAATAAAACAAAATAAAAAATAAAAAAAGAGAACACACAACAAAGAATTGTGTTCCATCTCCCAAGGAAATGGGGTATCCAAAGTTTGATAAATTATTTAATAGCAATTCTGTACTGTCCTCAAATACACCCTCACACATTTAAATATGACTTTACTCCGCTGTAAAGGTGGAAGAATATATATATATGTATTATTTTTTATTTTTTTTAAGCACTAAACGTATAAATTAAAAAAGCTCACTTTCTTATAACCAGAAAAAAACACGACTATACTTACTAATGTAAGAGCAGGCTTGTGATGTCAGTACGCGTGTGTTTGTAAACACGCAGGGAAGGTCAAACACTACTGGACTCTGTCCCCACTTAATCACAGCCCCTTACAGAGAGTAACCTTGAGAAAGAGAATGAGAGAGAAAAAGAGAGTGAGAGAGAAAGAGAGAGCAGGTGCACTCACCTGGACACAGCACTTTTCCCCCCCTTTTCCTGTTCCTGTTTCCTTAAAGTTTCCTAAACCGCTGCTGAGTTGGTGGGTGTCCCTGTGTACCCTTAGCGACGCTTCTGTGGTGCAGCGACAGGCTAAAGCTGTGACATTGAGGAAGACCCTCTCTTCCCGAGCTCCCATTGGCTTGGGCACAGCAAAGCTGCGTGCTGATTGGCTGAGCCTCTTGGTTAGTCAACAGTTTCTTTTCTGGGCCACCTGCTTGTTGACGTGACACAAGGGACACGCTCTGCTAAGCTGAGCTTTGCTTTAATTCGCTCTCTAAGTGGAGGCAGGCATTCAGCTGTCTTGTGAACATAAGACAAACGGATCAATAGATAAATCAATCAATCTGTTGATCAGTCTATCTGTCTGTCTGTCTGTGTGTCTCTTTCTCTCTGTATCTCTCTCTCTCCTTCTCTTTCTTTGTTTATAGTTGTTATATTGTGGGTTATAAATCACAATAGTTTGTAGTTGGCATCATGTGTCAGAGAGAGGCCAAGGGTTCCATCTAAAAATAGAAATCCAGCCATCCATCCAGGCATTCATTGTCTGTACGTGCTCATTTCTGGTCAGGGTCGCGGGAGGTGCTGGAGCCTATCCCAGCATGCATTGGGCTCTGAGAGGCAGGAATACACCCTGGACTGTTCACTGGTTCACTGCAGGGCACGCACACCACTTGAAGATAGACATAATAATCGGTACTGTCTTCACTCTTTACTGTGGCTTCAGTGATCGCCGTGTAAGAGAGAAATACCAGGAGCACTGAGAGAGTGGGCAGTTTCTGGGTCAGAAAGGGCTAAAGAAAATGCAATATCAGAAATACAATAACTGTATTGTACATCCTCAGCCCCAGTGCTAATCACACTTCAAAGTGTTGAGAGCTTCAGGGACATATTTAGGGTCACATTGGCAGAGCCCCCCACAGGAGCGGGACCTGTAATCCATGATGGGCAGGATGGGTGGGCGGTGAGTTTACAGGTTGCGTGTAAACATTTGTCTCCTACGGGGTGCAGGGTTTTATTATTTTTGTTCTTGTTCTCAGACTATCTCCATGTGACCTGGTCTCCCTGGAGCGATGTGGACTGGGGGGGGGGGGGGGTGGGGGGGGACTGGGGGGGGCAGATTTACTGGCCCGGCCCTCTCAAAGTGCCATCAACAGGGTTGCCAGATTTAGAAGTTGTGAAAACCGTACGACATGCGCCACAGCTGAAAGTTCAGTCGCGAATGAGGTGGGGAGCTGTTGGAACTGATGGCGGTTTGAGGGGGCCGGGGGGGGGGGGTGGGATGGGGGGGGGGGGCAGGGGGCGGTGTGGTGGTTGCTTTTGGAACGGATCACAGACTAGGGGGGTGGTTGAGACTAACGGCAATTATTTTGCAATCATATACTTGGACCAGATATTATGTTGTCAGGTCGGGACCTGTACAAATGATTTGGGAACTGGACGTTATGGTTAAAATCCAGGCATCTGGCGACCCCAGCTCAAAGAGAACTTGCTTCTGTCAGCTTGTTCCAATACTCAATCTCTTCATCTCTTCATTTCCCTCTCTCCAATACCAGCAATGCAAAGCAGCCGGCAAGAACCTTAGCGTTAGCGTCCCTCCATTGACACACACACAGTCATTATACGGAGGTAATTACAGCATTGTCTGTTTTTTTCCCCAAACAAAACCAGTAAGCCGGAAACACAGTAAAGAGAGACAGAGAGACAGAGAGAGAGAGAGAGAGAGAGAGAGGGATATGTGTCGCCCCACGCTGGCCAGAGATTGTAGCGTGGTGCCCAGTGACGTTCCTTCTGTGTCCTGTCCGCTTTGTCAAATCGAGACCAATCTTGTCAACAAAAAAAAAGCATAAATAAATGAATATGATTGTGTCAAATGGGACTCGCATCCAGTTTGAAATGTTCTCTGAAATGCACATGACAGGACAGGAACACTACCAGAAACAAGTCTGCTGCGGATGACTGGCGGAAGCTCAGAGCTCCATATTGGCTTCATCCTGCCAGGAGTTGGGCGGGGTTAAGACAGCCAGATCTCTTTATGCTTCTGCTGCATCAGGGGTGACAGCTTAAACTCCCAGGGGGCCGCAGTGTCTGCTGGTATTTGTAGTTTCCTTGTAGTTCAATCAGCTGCCAGTCAAGGCATTGGGAGCATAGGGTGTGATAGCCAATCAGTGATTTAAATGAATCGCTGTTGCTGAGAACAGCCAGAAAAAAACAGACACTACATTCATTCATTTTGGAATTAAAATTTGAACATTTTTAAAAGTAAAATTTGTTAAAAATAAAATTTTAAGTGGAATCAGAACTGAAAACATGAAATCCTCATTCACTTTGATAAATATGCATTCACCAACTTCCAAAACAGATATTCCAATCATGATTCAGATGACCAATATATCAATCGGACATTGGAATTTCATAGTAATAAATTACATTTCCTTTCATTCAAAGTACAAATTTCACATCCTGTCACCTATTTCAGTTCAAATTCTAATTTAAGAATGTATCTGCATGTATCTCAATTCAGAATTGGTCTCAGGCCTGTGTAGCACTCCGATTGAGGATGAAAGCTGTCATATAAATCCTTGATAATAACGTTGACAGTACGGTTTAGCATTCACTCTCATCCTGCATGTCTTACTGACAGTAATAGCACTATCCCGTAGCCAGTAGCGCTGAGTATGGTCCCCTGCTGTGACAGCTAGGTGTGGTTAGCCGATGAGCAAGACCAGCAATCCTTCAGTGGGCCTCCCTACAGTGAGCTGTGAATTGAAAAAATAATAAAAAAACAAAAAAGAAATGGGGAAACCGTAAGAAAGCAATTAATTGACAGAAGCTTAAATCTGCTTCAGTGTTGCTTTCATGAGGAACAAGTTTTTTATTCTCCCCTTGCTTTCCTTGGTTTTTTCTCCTTGTGGTAGATTGCCTCTCTTATCCCAGGATTTAAAATCCTATCACAGCAGCGGCTGAGGTTTTTACAAGCTGGAGGGGGGATGTGCGCTTCTTTCTTTTATGGGCAGGACTAAACACAGTTAGAGCTGAAGCCAGATTCAAGCGGGAGTCACTGCATTAAACTGCAGAGCAGTATTTTTAAAACTATTGTTAAAAAAGCATATTAAGGTAAGCTGTGGTGCTGACAGAAACTAACGCCCATACAAAGGCAAGAGCATGAACCAAGAGTCACATTAGAGTGAAAAGCACACACACACACTCTCTCTCTCTCTCACGCACACACTCACACACACACACACACACACACACTCTCTCTCTCAAGCACATACATGCACACACACTCTCTCTCTCACACATACACACACACTCACTTGCACACTAACACAAACAAACACACGCACAGACACACTCAAGCACACAAACACACACACACGTGCACACACACAAACACACACGAATGCACACGCACACACACACGCACACAACCGCACAAACACATACACACACAAACAAACACATCGACACATGAGAGCACACAAACTCAGACACTCTTAAACACACGCACACACACACACACATGCAAACAACTATAAGAATAGACCTGCTGCATCGTGCGATTACTCATCACGAGATTTGCAACATCTGCAAGATGCAGTACCAAGAATGACTCCCAGAGGGCGCTGTTTCCGATATGACAAGCCGATGGGCTCCAAGCTTCAGCGCACACACACAGTAATAATCTACAGCGGCGTTCAGAATCAGGGGAGGACAGAAAGTTCCGCAGAAACCGGGAGCTCGCGCCTGTTTCGGCCGAATTAGCCGAACTGTATCTGATTCTGTTGTTTTAATTAAAATGATACAGTGCGGAATGTACGGAGGTAACGACGCCGCATTAGACACAATTAAGAAATTAATAGGAACGGGCGGCTAATGAGGGGGTCTTTACTGAGACAGACGAGCCTGTTAATCACGTGGAACAGTTTAAGGACTGTCATCGCTCTAAATGTCCCTTAAGAACTCTGCCTGCCTGGCCCATTTATAATTGTCAGTGGATATCAGCTCGGTTATAATGATTCTGGGGACGAACGTTTATACGTACGTGCATAAATATGTATGCACATGCATACATATGTGCACACATGCATACATGAATACATACATACCTACGTGCATACATACATAGTGTATGTGCACGCACACACACACACACTCACAGACACACACACGCCCACACACACACACATCAATACAGACATGGCTCTTTCACTAGGTTCTCCTATCTATTTTTCTGTTCGCTTACTATTCGCCGTCAATCTATTTCTCTGTGATCGCCTATCTGGTTTTATTTGCTGGATTGCGCTGAGATACCTGGGATTGGGCTGGTTCGTGTGAGGTCACTTGGTAAGGGAGAGTGTCCACAAGGGGTTAATCCAGCTGCACAGACCATTTTCTCTCCTTTTGGCTGCAGCTTGATGGTGAGAGGGAGGTGGGGAGGAATCTGCCTGCGTCCAACTGCACCACATAATTTTCTTTATTAAATGCTCTCTCTTACAGACGATTCCGCATAATGAATGCAGATACTGATAATGGCATAGTCCAGTCTCCGTCATCGAAACAACACAATGCAGAGTAGAGTGAGCCCAAGGCACACATATGTAAATACATACTGTACACGTTGTGGTTATATCTACAGTATATAACTGACAGGGGTTGACTGGGATTAGTAGGATAACTTGAGCTCAAAGATTCTGAGAAGAGGGTGATCACGTGTGTGTGTGTGTGAGAGAGAGAGAGAGAGAGAGAGAGCGTGTGTGTGTGTGCTTGTGCTTTGTCACTGTTAATAAGCCCCATTACCTTGACAAAATTGGGTTGTTAACCATGAGGGCTGTGATTGGTGGAACAGGGCTATAAACAGCACTATAGGGTTTCTTAGGAGTGTCAGGGCTGGTCGAGAGACATGAATGAGCTTTCAAAACTACGAGAGGAAAATAATTCCAGAGAGAGAGAGAAAGAGACAGAGAGATAGTCAGATAGACAGGTTGATTGATTTATTGATTGATCCATTTGTCTTATATTCACAAGACTGTCGAATGCCTGCCTCCACTTAGAGAGGGAGTTAAAGCAAAGCTCAGCTTTGCAGAGTGTCTCTCTTCTGTCACCTCTTCACCCCTCTACAAAAAGAAAGAGAGAAGAGAGAGAGAGAGAGAGAAAGAGCGAGAGAAAGAGAGAGAGAGAGAGATGACAACAAACACCCCATGTTTTTGAAATGGCTTTTTTTTCTGGGTTTCTCAAAATCAATTATTTCTATTTCCATGGAGACACCCAAGCAGAAAACACACTTTTTTTTTTTTGCTGCATTGTGCATTGTGTTGTCAGTAAAACGCACACCTTCTGCTCCAGTTCCGTCAGCTTCGTGTTGCATTTTCTCCTTCACAGTTAGCGACAAGCAAGTTTTTAATGATCACTGAACTTGCCAAACTGTTTGTGAAGAAGAGAAAAAAAACAGTTCTTGGCTTTAATTGTCAGACAAAATGAAGAACAAATGATTAAACTAATCGATTAAGTCCCAGCAATTGTGCAGTGATCGCTTAGTTTTCCTTCCAGGTTGATTGAGTGATGCGCATTGCAGCAGAACTCCACTGTAAAGCAGTCTGCATCTGCTTCGTCAGAGCAGCCGGACTGCGCAGGGTTTGAATGCGTCCAGCCTGCAAACGCCCTCATCAGGAGCACAGGCTTAGTCTGGGCTTGCGGGTTCGAATCCGGGCTTTGTAGCTGCATGTGACTGACACTCAGCAGGGCCTTGCCACACCTCAGCACAGACCGGGGTTAGTTTGAGGCCTGTGTTCAGACAGCAGGCCTTAACGTTCAAAATGGGATTGGTATTTGAAATCCGACTTTTTTTGGGGCGACTGTCCACACAATCGTTTTTTTTTTTTGTTTTTTTGTTTTTTTTTTTTACAAGCGGCCATATTTGTGTGTGTACACGTGTGTTCAGGCAAGCCGGTGGATTCGGATCACTCACTACCATGGCAACGGCAGTTGTCACGATAACAACGCTGTAATAATTTCATGATAAGCCTGTGTATTTTGACTGATTGGTGCTGATGATCTGTAGCAGGTTGTTATCGAACGTGATTGGCTGGGGCGTCTGCTGGGGAGGATTCACGTTCTCTCTCTCTTTGTGAGAATCATCTGCAGTCACAGCAGGGAAGGCAACTGGCTCTCTGTAATGCAAAGAGGGATCAATGGCGTGGCCTGGGGGGGGCTGGGGGGGGGGCTGATTATTATTTGAAACGATGGAGTACTTCAACAGTGTTGCATGGGGTGTGATGGAAAACAAAATGGGGGGGGGGGGGGATCTTCAATAAGCAAAGTCAGAGTGCTGGGCTAAAACAAAAGCCATGCTCACCTGCACACACACTGGCCCTTTTCAGGTGAGCCTGAACAGCCCTGCTGCAGCCCATCTGGTGTGACAGAGTCAGTACCTGGGGGACAGGTGTGCGGCAGGTGGTGCAGTGCCTCTGGCCCAGGTGTGGGGAACACCACAGACCTGGCTAAAGAGACATGGTTAGCAGTTCTGTTTTTTGGGGGGATAAAAATGGAAATGAAGTGAATAAAATCTGGTTTTATTTTTAAAAAAGGAATGATTGCTACACGGGCATTAGACCCAGTCGTTTGCGGGGAGACGGCGGTGAGCACCAGGGGAAGCGGTGGAGTTAGATTCGCACCGAGGGCTCACTCTTATGAGCCCGGGGGTCGCCAGTCCTAGCGCATAGCCCCCCCCACCGTATAACACCCCACACACTCCCCCCTCACCCCCCCCCATGCCCCCTCCCTCACCGTATAACACCCGCATGCACATCCCAGTCTCCACACACACACCCCCCCCCCCCCCATTCAGCTTCAAAACCCTGCGAACAGAGCGGGTTAATATCTCCAGAGAGCCCTTTTCAGCATTGAGGGGGGGGGGGGGGGATAAAATAATGAGAGAAGTAAAGAAAGAAAGAGAGGCGATGTACCCCCCCGGGCCACGTCCCGCGCCCGTCCCTGGGACCTCCTGCCCTGGCGGCGGTGCGAGCGTGCGGCGGGTTATTAATAATTTGTTGCCATGCCGATACTGGCGTGCCGAACCTTCCTCCCCCCTGACCCTCTCAGGAGGGAGCGGGAACCGTATCTGCGGTTGGCAGGATGGAGGAGCGGGCCCCCCCCCCGCTGTGCTGTACGTGCCCCCACGCACGTTCCGGGGGGGGGGGGGGGGGTCTGATACCTCACCGCAGGCGCTGCTGGAGAAGCAGGGGGGCATGGTTAGCCGTCTCCCATGGCGCTCAGCGAGCCAGGCAGTGAAGAGGGAGGGTTGCTCTAAGGGATCTCTGGATCTCTGCAGGGTCACAGGAACGCCGGGCTCTGTTTCATCCGGGACTCATTTTATTTATTTGTTTGCCTTTGGCTCAGTACCTTAGCTTCTGATTCGTTTGAGGGTCGGTAGGATGAAAGCGAGAGAGAGCGCTTTGAATGCAGCGGGCATGACCACCCTGTGGGCTGCTCACCTGGTGGGGAACATCAAAGCCAATGCCCCCCCCGACACACACACACACACACACACACCCAACACACACCCAACACACACACACACACACACTCACACCCAACACACACCCCCCACAAAAAACCCACACACATCCTGCACGTACACCCCCACACACACACACTCTCCACATATACCCCCCACATACATCACACACACATCCAACACACACCCCACACAAAAAACCCACACACATCCTGCACGTACACCCCCACACACACACTCTCTCCACATATACCCCCCACATACACCCACATACATCACACACACACCACACAAAAAACCCACACACATCCTGCACGTACACCCCCACACACACACACTCTCCACATATACCCCCCACATACACACACATACATCACACATACGCCCCCACATATACCCCCTCACACACACCCTCCCCCCTCACACCCCCACACACACACATACAGTACCACCCTTGACTTTTGAAACATCCGTTGATTTCTGTTACTTTACTGTAACGATTTGCCTGATTATGCATTCCCGAATGCATTAAAGTTCCATGCATAATCATGCATAAATCCAACTTTTCAACAGATAAACTTCCCTTCATTTGTTTTTTTTAAGATTTTGCTTGATTAACAACGAAGGGATTAATAAGCAGAAAATCAGCACCAGTGCCCACCTGCCCTAAATTCTATCTCTTGTGCTTTGCATTTTATTTCTTCACTTGATTGTTTGCTAAGTGCATGGCCATGAGAATTGGTTTTATTTATTTCGCTTCCTCTCTGCCTGAGAAACGAGTCTTATTTAGATGGTCATGTGAGTCCAGTCAAAAAGGTGATGTTATCACACAGTCAGCAAATGATTGGTTTCCTGGGCTGGGCTGTTAGTTCGCTGATCCAATCACAGCTATTCCCTTGATTAGGCAGTTTGGTCGACAGCCTGAAGAACTTTGGTAACACCTGCAACAAGGACAAATGATCTTGCATTTTTACATTTGAGGCATTTGAGCAGTCCCTCTTATCCAGAGCAACTTCCCCAACCTACATTCTTTACCTACAATCCACTTGTACAGCTGGATATTTACTGAAGCAATTCAGGTTGTCCTCTTGAGTAAGGACTTTGCCAAAAGGTGCAATAGCAAGGACGTCCCCGGGGAATGGAACCTGCAACCTTGGAGTAACAGCACAAGCTCGGTTCCCAAACCGCTATGCACTGATTTTACCAATTTGGGGGGAGTGAGCCTCTCAGAAGGACATTAAAGATGGAGCCATTATGGAACATCAACAAAAATGATCTGTTCATAACCAATCAAAATGTTTTGGTTTTTTTTTTTTTCCCCCTGGTGGTAGTGAATGTATTTGCATGGTCCATTTGAGTCTGTGATTGAAAACCCATGTTGGCTCCGCCCCTCACACCTGCACCAGAATGCACCAGTTTCCAGGAAGTGTTTGTTCTTTGAGCTTTTGTCGAGTTCTGTCCTCAAACCTACATAACGAGGATGTACCTCTCTGCACCTTAAAATCCCCTTCCCTTTGAAATGAAAATCGAAAAGGCTTTTTTTTCCGAAGTGAACTCTGTCTTTTCGCTCGAGAATCTGAAGGTGATATGAAGAGAGAGGGAGAGAGAGAGAGAGAGAGAATGCTCCGGCATGAGGTCTAATTATGAGAAAGGGAATTACCTGCCAAAGGGTATGAATTATTCAGCCGGCTGGCACACCTGTTAATCAAGCTAGACAAAACAAAAACAGTTTGAGAGCAGTTTTAGGATCGGGTGAGATTTGTGCCTTTCTGTTAGATAACGCTGAGGAGGCTGTGTTCTACCACAATCCCCATTTAAGCAACGGAAAAGCTACCCTTGCACCCAAGCGCAGTACATCTGATGGTGAATTTTTTGGTTTCAATGTTGGTCAGACTGACCTTGACAAATGACCTTTGTCAAATAACAGGTCCCTAAACCTCGGTGGGATTGCCAAAATATGTCTGCTGTCATTTTCCACATTTTGGACTGCAGAGTAAATTTTGCAGAGCTCTTGCTGTAACTATGAATTATTTGTGAAATGGGGGTCATTATCTAGGGCAGGGGTGTCCGATCTTATCCGAAAAGGGCCAGGGTGGGTGCAGGCTTCTGTTATAGCCCAGCAGTAACACACCTGATTCAGCTTATCAAGGCCTCAACTGAAGACCATTATTAGTTAATTCGTTGAATCAGGTGTCATAGTGCCGGGTTAAAACAAAAACCAGCACCCACACTGTCCCTTTTTGGATAAGATTGGACACCCCTGACCTAGGGCGACTAGCCTATTTAGCATATTTGTACTGTATTATACAAGCTGTCAGATATATACAGTGCTAAAGAAATTGAGATGAAGCACCTCCTGCGTATCAAACCTGCAACCACCCTGTTTGGAGGCACAGTTTCTAAAGCTCAGAGAGAAAAGAAAAAAAAACAAAACAAAAACAGCCTTTTCGGTTCTGTTTATCTGCGCCCTAAATCCTCACAAAGTATCAACTGACCCCCAAATGCCGATAGCTTATCGTTATATAGCCCTCTATGCCCACTTCTAACGGGCTAACTGAGGTCTGTGCAGAACTAACTGCCTGTTTAGAGCGCACTGTGGCTCTGCTTGAATGTCATAGGAGGGGGGTGGAGGGAGCGAAGTTAAGTAATGGGTGTTTGAAATGTAATCAACTTCCTTCTGTTAGTGGCTGCAGTTCGAGCCCCTGGTCTAACACCTCTCCTAATGAGGGTTCGGAGGGTTCTTCCTTTTCCAGAGAACTGCAGTAAGGTGTGTGTGTGTGTGTGTGTGTGTGTGTGTGCGTGTGTGTGCATGCCTTTGTTTGTGTATGTGTGCGTGTGTGTCTGTGTGGTTGAGTGTGTGTGTGTGTGTGTGTGTGCATGCGTGCGTGTGTCTGTGTGTGTGTGTATGTGTGTGTGTCTGTGTGGTTGAGTGTGTGTGTGTGTGTGGTTGTGTGAGGTGAGTGTGTGTGTGTGTGTATGTGTGTGTATGTGCCATGTAATTACTGTACCACATCTCCATCAACACAACTCTGAATGTTACAACATGACTTGATTCAGATATTAAGTGAGCTCTGAAAAGATAAACATTTTTCATATGAATTATGACTGCTGTACACCCAGGCAGAGCTACTCCCTGTGGGGAGGGGGATGTGCTCCTTTGGGGTATCTATCTTCTCAACACCCCCAGATCTCTAGGGAGGAAGAGGGAGGGAACTGGTGCCACAGTTTCTATCTCTGGCTTATCAGGACATTTCTCCACTTTCAAAGAAGCAGCCTGATTTAGAAGCATTTTTCTTTTGTCACCATTAATCCAATCCAACACCCCCCCCCTCCCCCACCACCGCCAATGAATTGCTAAGATATTCTCTTAAAGCTTAAAAAAAAGGCTTTGTGGCCATCATTTTACTCTAACTCTCACATTCAGGACAAATTTGCCATAACTTACAGTTGACTTTGGGGGGTGGGGGGGGAGCTTTGTTGTCTCAGTGGATTTGTGGGGTTAGCCTGCTGCCCTCAGTGTCCATGCAGGCCAGGTTGTACAGCAGACTGTTTGCTCTGTGAGCTCCCAGTCAGTCAGAGGATAAGTCACAGGGCTCGTTTCCCACCGTCTCCACGGCTACGGCACCTGTCGTCTCAAGCAGAAAAAAGATGTCGTGCTTAGCCATGTAGAAATTGGGTCTGCTTCATTCCAGTAGTGGGCCAACATACACATTTTTACCTAGGGGTGGCCAAACTTTTCAATTTAAGTTATTTGTTTTATTTGTCTTAAATTGTCTGAAAAAAAGGTTAGTGGTTAAAACATCAGAGATAACACCAATACAGGATAGATACGAATGTTTTTTCCCCCGATTCTACCACCAAACAGTTCAGAAACATTTCCTTATCTAAAGATAGGCTTTCCGTTAGGAACCAGCTGCTCAGGCCGAACATCCTTTCTTTGCATCTTTAAGTACTGCTTGTAAGAGATCCAAATGCCAGCTGTCCTCGCTGTACAGGCATTTCACAACGCTCTCAAGAAAGGTTTGCAGGAAAGTAAGATACTAACCCATCTTGGCAAAGAAACACAACTGCAAGCAGGCATTTTCAAAAAAAAAAAAAAGAAGGTATTTTGGAAGACTCTGGCAGTCAGACGAGCAGGGAGAGCGCAAAAGAAAGGCTGAACGATATTGGAAGGGACAGAAAATTGATTCCCAATTTTGGCAGGATACTGTGTCTTGTATCAGTATTGTTTCAAGCTAGCAGATAACAAAGCATTTATTCTTCAGTTTCGAAAATGCCACTCTTCCAGCCAAGAAAACGTCAAAGAAGAGCAGTCAAGTAGCGCACAGACGAAAATTCATTTGAATCTCTCACTCACTCACTCACTCACTCACTCAATCAATACATTTATGGTGCACAGTTTTTCCCACGGCGCACAGGAACTGGCACCGTGGGCCACGTATGGCAAATTGTGCTCACTCACTCACTCACTCAGTCACTCACTCACGGATGACCTTTCAGGGGCGTTTTGTTTTGTGGGACGCACGCGCAGGTGGTGCTTCGTTTAGTGGGACGCATGTGCAGGTGGTGCCAGCTAAAATGTGTCTGCGGAAGCGAGTTGCGCCGTGGGTCTGGACGGTTCCGTGCTTGTTACAACTGAACGAGCTCACAAAAGTGACAAACACAGCAGTGTCCCAGAGGAAACTGAAAAACCCGGTCAGAGCCGTTTGAGGGGAAAATTGAAAATTATTTGTCGACCCTTCTCACTGACCCCTTTTGGGCTGATAAACAAACTCCCGGATAAAAACGGAAAAGCAGAACAACATTTAAGTCTTATGTAGACTGAGAAATCTGGAAATGAATTAAGTGTTCATGCCAAAATAAGACAAAACAAGCAGCCAGTAGTAAAATAATAATAACAACAACAACATTATTATTATTATTATTATTATTATTATTATTATTATTATTATTATTAATAATAATAATATTATTATTATTGTTATTATTATTATTATTATAGTATTAGCAATGGATGGCAGCTCATACAGTACTAAATGATTCATGCTGATTGCGCACTGTCATGCCCTGTGGTTTGTGACGTGAGCGTGAGGCTGTGAGATCAGTGAGTTTCCCTACGGGCCTGCTGTGGGCTGAATGGTTGACTGCACACCAATGTTTGGCTGGCTAGTTTTAGACACATATTTAAAGATTGCTTTATTTATTTATTTATTTATTTATTTTAGCAAAAATGATGTCAACAGAACAATTTTCCTCCCAGGTGCCAACACCCTTGGGAGGAAACTTGGCTACTTTTCACACCTGGCTGGATACTCAAAATTTTTGGTAATCCCCCCCACCCCCTGCCCCCTCCCCCCGTGAGAAGGCATGGGAAGAGGATGTCGAGGTGAGAAATGGACAGTCAGAGAGGAGTGAAAAGCGGTGTGGAGATAAGTGAGCGTACAGCTGGGGCACCTCCGTGCCTATCCCACAATCCCCGGCCCAGCTCCAGCAGGCCTCTGATTGGAGCAGATTCTCTCGTACATTATTTACACCGGTAGCCTCAGTCCTGGAGTGAGAACCTTCCTGAGTGCTGCTGCTACTTCAGCTAGAGTGGGGCTTCATGGCATCGTGTGTGTGTGTGTGTGTGTGTGTGCGTGTGCGTGAGTGCGTGTGTGTGCGGGTGTACGTGTGTGTGTGTGTGCGTGAGTGCGTGTGTGCACTTCACTGTGTTTGGTGTATGCGTGTGCGTGTACACGTGTGCACTTCACTGTGTTTGGTTTGAGTGTAGAGTGTGTGTGTGCAGGTGTGTGAGTGCGTGTGTGTGCGGGTGTGCGTGAGTGTGTGTGTGTGTGCGGGTGTGCGTGTGTGTGTGCGTGTGCGTGCACGTGTGCACTTCAATGTTTTAAAATGGTGAGCATTGTTGGGCTGAATGGCCTATTCTCATCATTACGTTATGTTATGCTATGTGTTTGTGTTGTCCTCGCATGTGTCTGTGTGTGCCTGAAGGTTTGTGGGTGGAGTGGGGTGTTAGTAGCATGACAGTGGTAATTTGTGAGCAAAAAATAGAGAATGCAGCATTTAAAAACAGTAATTGTCCTGATAAGGATAACCACCGTTTAATTAGTAGGTGACTCATTTCGGTTTCACTTCATGGCTTTTACACAATGGAAGTGTTGGTGCTAACTATCATATTGCCTTACATTAAATAATGTAAACTGTAACAACGAGGTTGGTACAAGTTTCTTTTAGAACAAGGTGTTGACTCCAGTCAATTAGTCGCAATTTTTGACTCGATACTTGACTTGGACTCGACCTTTAATTTGACTTCACTTGACTGGATGTGAACCCTAGACTTGAAATTAAATCGCCACTGAAACAGCGAGCGGCAGAATCTGTCCCATTCTCTGTTTTAAAATCGACCTGTTTTAAATGGCCAGCGCATCAGTTATTCCATCCGTGAAAACAACCAAATAATCGTAAACGCGACGTGATCGATCAGCTGACGGTTGCGATACCTGTGCTGAGGGAACTTTTGATTGGTTGTGAAAATGGTAGGAAGCAAATTGCTAGTAAGTGCTACCTAACGCTGGACGTTTTAGCCAGTGGAGTAACTGTCACGAAGAATTTCTCAACCTGTAGTATTTCAGTTGAATTATAAAGACAAATGTAATGGAAATAAAGGAGTACCGGTGACAGGAGAAGCGGCGAACACCTCGAATTTTGACAAGCAAGCATCTACTCCATTTCCACCGGGATAAGGTAAGTGGCTGGCTAACGTTGTTTTAAATTTTTCATGGCTGGCTATAGCTATAGCTAACTAATGTTAAACAGCCCGCGCGCAGAGATCACTTGACCTTCCGGCCTTCACTGCACAACAAATCCACTAAGATTCAAATAAAAGTCCACACCGATTTATATAACCCTGTAAAAATAAAACCCGTAGATACTCGGAGATGTTCTCTGTCAGTGCAACCCTTGAGGCTAAGTAACACGCTTAATAGTGTAAGTAGAATTATTTTTTAAAGTTTTTTTATCAAGTCCTTTCATTTAAGTAGAATGTTAATATATTGCCTAAGGGGAAAATTTTATACAGCGTATTTCATTGTTTTCCTTTAGAAATGCAAGGAGACCATGAACTCTTGATTTTATATTGCATTCTGCTGGTCCCAAAGAGCCATTGAAATCTATATTCACTTTCTTTCAGAGAAATGTATTTATCTGAACAAAATGAGTGACAAATGGGTTCTTTGTTGGTCTGGATTGAGTTGAATTGACTTGAAAATAAGCATGTTGACTTGTGACTTGATTTTGACTTGGTTCCTCCTACCTGAAATTTGCTTGAGACTTGAATGAATAAATATGACTTTAGTGGTACCTTTGCACCTTCGTTAAGACCATTAAAGTGGGCCTGGTACCTGGATGGGCTTGGTCTGGTATCGAATCCGGACCGTGCCAGTGCCGATTGTGGCCCGGTAGTCCCACAGGGTGATGTACTGGGTGACGCATCTCTTCAGACTGTACCTGGACTAACTATCACTACTCTGCAGGGCACTCCCAATCTAGGATCACTCTTATCGCTTGTATCCTTCTACTTTGTTCCTGTTGCACTTCCATGTGGCACTTGTATCTCCATCCAGCACTTATATTGCACTTGTATTGCTATCTTGATGTTGTAGCTCGCTGTCTTGCCTCCTAGTTCAACTTAACATAACTTTCTGACCTAGCCTATGCTTACTGTGTGAAGTGGACTTACTGTGTTCATGGCTATGGATAACCGTTACATAGTGAGTATTGTTCCTTATCGGACCTGTGGTTTTGTAGTTGTTCTATTGACCTCTGGTATGCACTTATTGTACGTTGCTTTGGATAAAAGCGTCTGCCAGATAAATGTAATGTACGGCTGTCTTTACTCCAGGCCAGAGGGTGGGAGGTTAGTGTTAGGTTTCAGTTGGCCAACATGATGGTGACTCATCACCAGCGGGCATCGCTGGCACATCGGACACCCCCGGGGGGGTCTTCCTGTACCCCCCGCACAGGAAGTGACAGCCACAGCTGAAGCCGGGCATCGTTATTAAAGTAAAATAATTCAGCCAGCGTCTTCATTTCCTTTGTGTGACTGTGACAGCTATTCCCTGGGTTGACCGTAGCAATAATGACGCTTAACATTCTCAATAATTCTCAGTAATGTGTGGTTGGCGGCACACACAAGTACCGCACCAAATGTCGTTTTATCATTTTTATCATGTTTTGAGTACTTACTATGCTGCACAGCTTTTAGTATATGTATATTATGTAGCTATATTTTGATACAGAATACCTTTGATCTTCTGCCTACATGCTATTATCATGCCCGTTATGGGTGCTCACACTGTGGAACTGTTCAGAACATTCCGAGTCTTAGGTCGATATTGCCATGGTAACGTAAACAATCAGTCATTCACCGTGGGTACATAATCTAGAGGAATGAGGCACCTTTAGCTGCAGTCCATATTAGCAGGTTTAAGATGCAGACCCTGCAGGGGTATATCGGGGGGGAGGGGGGGGGGATTAAATCAATGTGGTGTGTGGTGTGGGTTAGATAAATATCGGAATAGGTCATGTAAATTATCCCTGATTATGAATCAGATACACTGTGCGAGTGGAGATGGAATGTGCCTGCTACCCCTCGCCCTGAACATTGATCTGTACTCGGCATTGATCAGGGGGGAAACAGGTTGTACGCTACAGTGCATTACTGACAATGACAAGCTGCAATATAAGAAGAGGAAATCCAGAATTTTCCGTTCAGTAGATCAGATTGCTATCTCTGCAGGCTGTTTGTTTGTTTGTTATTTATGTGCTTTTTTTATGAAGCAATAGCTTATTAGTTTGTTTATAAACTTATTACATGGTGGGTGGAAAGAAAACATGCAAGTGTACATATGCATCATATACATTATGTAAATGTATTGAGACGTTTTGTATTGTATTGCGCTTGCCGCTGTCAGAAGCTAGCGCTCTGGTTCAGCTTTGATCGAGTCGCGCTGCGTTATAGCTGTGCACCAATTACTCACTTGTCAGCTGTCAGTCAGTGCTGTATTTTAACCCTTTAAGCTGTGACATCATAAATATCCGATTAGAATTCTCTTAACTGAACATTCTAATGCTGATGTAACAATCACCGCTGGTAACTGATGGCAGTGGAGTTCTAGGACACTGACTTAGAATTCCAACATTCCGAAAAAAAAAAAAAACCTACCCTTCAGAGGGTTAATCAAAATGCATTCATGCTCTTGGCAGATGCCTTAGACTTACAGAGCTTAAAGTTTCTTCTACAGCCTCGTCTCATTTGTGATGGTTGGATTTCTCCTGAAGGAATTGGGGGGGGGACATGCCTTGTTCAGGAGAACAATGTCAGTGCCGTATCTTGGGTTACAAGCTCTCCCCCCTGCAGTCTGCACTGTACGTGTGTGCATGTGTGAAATTAAATTAGAGGCGTGTCTTTGCCCCTGAGCTGAGAGGGTGCTGCATACACACGCTTAACACTTAACGTGCTTAACACTGACGAGGGGTTAACGACACAGCGGCTCTACGTTTCTGACTGATATTAACCCCCCCCACAACCACCCCCATGCACATGCTTGCCATTACAACCTCTGCTACTATCTACCCACGCCCCCTCCCCCCCACCCCAACATCCTGCCCCCACCCCACCCCAAGCCCCACCGCACTCTCCTCATCTTCTTTGTATTCCGTGTCAGTCTGTGTATGATTATGTTTCCTGGCAACCGATGGCTGCCTGGCATTAGCGGGAAATGGTCTGTGTGGACCAATCAGAATCTTCGGAAGCTCTGGGCTACAGGTGAAGGACGGAGTGGGGGTTTTTTTTTCGGGGGGGGGGGGGGTGTTTTAATCCTGTAAGACACACATCAAATCACAGTTGTTTCCCTTTAGATAATTGTTTGTCCCAATTTTAATGTATTTATTTATTTTTGTGTTGTCTGTGTTGCTGCTCTTTTTTAAAGTTTTTTGGGTACTTGCTGTAAAGCTGGCTGTTCAGTGATTGTGGTGTTGCTTTTCTTTTGCCCTGTGGAATTATATGAATCTACTGTAGCATGCTACTATAGCCTTGGAGGTCTGAGTGTCAGTCAAATGCATAAACTTTAAAAAAAAATAAAAAAAAAGATTATAAATAACAGTGTGAATTATATATGCTGCATAAAGTGCATAAGATATAAACCCAGAGAATGAGACAAACGAAGAGTGTTTGTAACTGGCAGAGAAGGTCTGAGCTCAGCACATTGGTGTTAAAATGCCCGCAGTTTCTCGGCTTTCAGATCCTCATATTTTTGTGTTATTGCCATAATCACCCCTTTAACACCTCTCATAATTCTCACGCGCGTGACACATTCATAAACGGGGGGGGGGGGGGGGATGGGGAATGCTGGGAAATTTGAAGTACTGTAGAACCTCCAAGATGCAAGTGCCAGAGTTGGAAAAGACTGGCCAGCAGGGTACAAAGCTCTTTACAAGCTCTTTGTTACAAAGTACTAGCACAGATAATTTAAGTAATATAAGTGCTCATTTTTTTAGACACTGTTTGCATTTGCTCGGCGTGTGCATTTGCATTTGCTCAGTGTTTGCGGTGTGCATTTGCAGGTGTTCAGTGTTTGCAGTGTGCATTTGCATGTGTTCAGTGTTTGCAGTGTGCATTTGCATGTGTTCAGTGTTTGCAGTGTGCATTTTCACGTGTTCAGTGTTTGCAGTGTGCATTTGCACGTGTTCAGTGTTTGCAGTGTGCATTTTTGTTTGCTCAGTGTTTGCAGTGTGCATTTGCTCAGTGTTTGCAGTGTGCATTTTTGTTTGCTCAGTGTTTGCAGTGTGCATTTTTGTTTGCTCAGTGTTTTGCAGTGTGCATTTTTGTTTGCTCAGTGTTTGCAGTGTGCATTTTTGTTTGCTCAGTGTTTTGCAGTGTGCATTTTTGTTTGCTCAGTGTTTGCAGTGTGCATTTGCATTTGCATTTGCATTTGCTGATGGCTGAGCTCAGCCGGTGGGCGGTGGTTCAGTTTGGGAGGTCTGTGCCGCGCCCCGTGGTGTCAGCAGGGAGGGTGATGTATGAGCAGAGCTGGGCTCAGCCGGTGGGCGGTGGTGCAGGTTTGGGAGGTCTGTGCCGCGCCCCCTGGTGTCAGCAGGGAGGGTGATGTATGAGCAGAGCTGGGCTCAGCCGCTGCGGAGCATTACGCCGCTGATTTGATTAGCATAGCGCCTTCCTCGGGGCTGCGAGAGCCGGGCCTCCTCCTGAGCTTCGGACCCGCTTTCTCAACAATGGCACCGTGTGCATTATGACTGCACGCTGGCTGGTACTGTATAACTGTGTGCTATTTGCGTTGTGACTGCACACTGGTGCGTTATGACTATGACTGCACACTGGTGCGTTGTGACTGCACTGACTGGCCCCACGGTCACGCTCCGCAGCATCGCGGGCGAGAGGCCCGTCTTCGCCGGCGATGAAGGTCAGCGCGCTCCGACTCTGCGGCTCCTCGTGAATATTCATGCGGGCGCGTGATTTAAGACAGAAGATCCATAGCTAATGTGCTGGCGCTGACGGCACAGGAAGCCTCCTGTCTCCAGCAGAGCCTCTTACAGGAAGGGGCCGCGGATGGGGGGGGGGCACTCAGCACCTGGTTCTGAATTTGGCGGATTTGTCACGGCACTTACCCCCCCGTAAACACGGCTAACAAGCGTGCGTCCGCTCGTTAGGTCACTTACCGCAGGGCAGCTGAATCTGCAGGGCGCGCGCACCCCGCTCGAACCCGAATTCACAAGCGTGGGGAACATAGTGACGTGACGTTACGCCCAGAATAGTCTCCAAACGCCCCGTCAAGGTCACGCAGAGATGTTCTGCACCCCTTCTGGGATTGTCCTCTGATGGTTATCGTTCATTACTGGGGTGAAACAAAATCTCAGAATGTTCAGAAAAGAAGTACCAAAATTTTAGATTCGCAGAACATTGTTGCAAAAAAAAAAATCTTGCAATAAAATTAACGCGAATGACGTTATTCTTTTCTTAAAATTTTTTTTTTTAAATGACATTTCAAAAACAGTGCTGCAGTGACCTGCTGGAGTGCTGACATATACGCAGGATGTTTCCTGAAAATTGACCCTGTGAAAAGGTTTTTCCAGGAATGTTCCGGAAACAGAAATGCGTTTGGCGGGGGAAGCCAGAGAGTGTTGAGGTACGTAGAGGTGTGGAGCACCTGACTCACAAAGCCTGAGCCTCAAAGGGACTGGAGCTTTAGAGAGGCGGGAGGCGGGGGGTGGAGGAGGGGGCGGGGGTGCAGGGGGGGGGTCGGGGGCACGATCGACCCGGAGCTCGTTTAAAGAATCCCACACCGTGTCCTCGTCTCCCGGGATACCGGGCGGGGGGGAACAGAGGGGAGGCTAATTGCCCCGTTCTGAGACCGACGAGGGCGTCCACCGGTCGAACCTCTCCTCATCAAAAGCCACTGAAGTTCTTTCTTTTTTTTCCCCCTCCCAAAACTCTCACGAGAGAACGACCAGCTACAAATTGACTCAATGAGAGACTCAGAGATGCTGCAGTCGGGTCGGCCCCCCGCTCCCGCCCCCCCCCCCCCCCCATCCCGCTTTTTGAATTCAGACGACGCTGAATTAATCTCCAACACTCCCGTAACACCATAAACCTTCAAAGTTGATACTGTGCTAAGACAAGGGGAAGCTGATCTTAAACACACTGCTCCATGTTGAAGGGTTTTATTTATACATTATGTATTAGGCTGTCAAAGGCACACATTCATTTTATTTATTTTTTTACATTTACATTTTGCATTCTAAATGGAATTCCTTGGCTGAGATTCCAGATTTAAGTTTAATAAAAAGCTATGTATTAGCATTATTGTTTTTTCATAAGGTGAAATGTATTCTTCTTATTGTTGTCATTATTATTATTATTATTATTATTATTATGCAGTACATGTGTGTTTGCATTGTAAGTCACTCTGTTAAGTGCCAATAAAGACCAATAAGTGGACCAGCTGTCCTCTACATCCTGGCCTACAAATGTGTGTCTGTAGAACTTAAGACTGAAGCTCACCGTCTGGTGACATGCTGTTAAGTGTTTATCTATTTAAATGTATCTAAATCTCCTTCATTTCAACAGGAAACTCTCACGCATATTAATATCTCTCTTTGTGAGGGTGTCCTGGCCATATGGCAACATGCAAGCACTGGTGTTAGGCCTGAGTTTTAGCAACACTGGACACAGAAAGCAGTGAGATCAGCACAGTTAGCGACAGAGGAAGCAGAGAGATCCGCACAGTTAGCGACACAGGAAGCAGAGAGATCAGCACAGTTAGCGACACAGGAAGCAGAGAGATCAGCGCAGTTAATGACACAGGAAGCAGTGAGATCAGCACAGTTAGCGACACAGGAAGCAGTGAGATCAGCACAGTTAGCAACACAGGAACCAATGAGAACAGCACAGTTTTAGTAACACTGGACACAAGAAGCAGTGAGAACAGCACAGTTTTAGGGACACTGAACACAGGAAGCAGTGATTGCAGCACAGTTTTAGGGACACTGAACACAGGAAGCAGTGATTGTAGCACAGTTTTAGGGACACTGGACACAGGAAGCAGTGATTGCAGCACAGTTTTAGGGACACTGAACACAGGAAGCAGTGATTGCAGCACAGTTTTAGGGACACTGGACGCAGGAAGCAGTGAGAACAGCACAGTTTTAGGGACACTGGACACAGGAAGCAGTGAGATCAGCACAGTTAGCGACACAGGAACCAATGAGAACAGCACAGTTTTAGGAACACTGGACACAAGAAGCAGTGAGAACAGCACAGTTTTAGGGACACTGAACACAGGAAGCAGTGATTGCAGCACAGTTTTAGGGACACTGGACACAGGAAGCAGTGAGAACAGCACAGTTTTAGCCACACTGGACACAGGAAGCAGTGAGAACAGCACAGTTTTAGCCACACTGGACACAGGAAGCAGTGATTGCAGCACAGTTTTAGCCACACTGGACACAGGAAGCAGTGAGAACAGCACAGTTAGCGACACAGGAACCAATGAGAACAGCACAGTTTTAGGAACACTGGACACAAGAAGCAGTGAGAACAGCACAGTTTTAGGGACACTGGACACAGGAAGCAGTGATTGCAGCACAGTTTTAGGGACACTGGACGCAGGAGGCAGTAGTAACAGCACCGGCGGGTTGGGCTGAGCAGCCCTGTTGTATTTCTGAGGTGGATAAGCTCAAAGCCACGCCGGTCCTGTTAATTGCTCCTGCGTAAGAGCGGGCTAATGACTCTGTCTGCCTGCGAGCCCCAGACGGCTTCCTATTATAACCTAATTAGGAGATGCAAATTAGGGGGCCTAACAGCGCCCGTGGACACGTGTGACTTCCGGAGGGCGTTGTCTACCCCCCCCCCCGCCCCCCCAACTTCTCCCCCCTTCCCCAAATCTTTGATTCCCTCCCTCCGCTGCCTCTGCGTTCCACTGCCTGGCCTCGGTATGTTAAGTAGCAGCAGTAGCGCTCGCCCTCTGCAGAGCGGTGTTTAAAGACAGCAAGCGAGGGCTTTCTGCGAGCAGCGGGTCCCGCTCGATACTGAGCCTCGCTAATTGGGGTCTGTGATGTGTTGATAGCGGCGCTGAGAGGCTAATGTTTGTGTCGGAAACGGAACCGGGGGGCGCCGGGGGGGGGGCGATGGCTTGTGTCGGGAGGTAGGCCGGGCCGGGCCGGCCGGCACCATCAGACTCTCACAGACAGAGAGAGGACGGGGAAGGCAGGGCAGAGCCAATCAGAGCGCTGCTTTTCTTCTCGCTGACCAATCACGCGAGTCCCGTGGGTACGGAGGCGCTGTGGAGCGTGTGGTCCTGTGACGTTCCAGCTGGAGGTGAAGCGTGCGTGCGTGCGTGCGTGCGTGCGTGCATGCGTGCGTGTGCGTGCGTGCATCTGTCCTTCTACCTGTCCATCTACCTGTCAGAACAGGCCTCTTTTCAGGAACACCTTGATTCTGGGTGCAATGAAAACACCCCAGAACTCCACTACGGGGACTACTTAGTAAACTATAAATCATAAATATAATTTTGCTCAACTCAACTTAAAAAAAGTACAAGAAGTTGTTATAACTCAATTAAAATGGTACAGAAACATGTGGCTTGAAGGTTGAAGACCAGTGTGTATTCACTGACAGTGGCTCCAGGCAGTTTGTTTGAGCGAGCCAGTAGCCTTGAGGCACTTCAGTAAGTATGCGCTTTGCTCAAATGAACCTTTCTCTGAGGTGCAAGGGGAGGTAAACTCCTGCCAAACAGGGGCCAAGTAGGAGCACGGCCCGGTTTTTAGTTGATATTCAGGTTTAAGATGTCCTTAACCTTGAGTATAAAAGTTTAAAAAATGTTTTTCTTTTTTTTTAAAGTAACTTTCTTAAACGTGCGCTCAAAACGACTGATCAAAGCACCTCAAATTGTCTTAAAAGCTGTGACACGATGGCACACTCGGATCAGCATTCAAATAATCCTGTTCTAGCTTTGAGCGGAAGACACCTGTTAATCCCCTAACTGGGGGGGGGGGGGGGGGCAGGATAAGTGTGGGTGAAGACTCTTTGGGGCTAAAAGCCTGTTGTTTTGCTTCCCTGAGTTCCGCCAGGCAGCCCTACTGCAGTCTTCCTGCTTTATCTTAATGTTCTTGGGTGAGTTCCTGTCACTGCCTAATCCCATTAGAAGGGAGACCTGTGTTCTCAATCAGGATAATATCAATGTGTAATATCTTTTTGTTCTTGGGTGAGTTCCTGCCACTGCCTAATCCCATTAGAAGGGAGGCCTTTGTTCTCAATCAGGATAATATAGATGTGTAATATCTTTTTGTTCTTGGGTGAGTTCCTGGCACTGATCGTACCCATTAGAAGGGAGACCTGCGTTCTCAATCAGGATAATATAGATGTGTAATATCTTTTTGTTCTTGGGTGGGTTCCTGTCACTGCCTAATCCCATTAGAAGGGAGACCTGTGTTCTCAATCAGGATAATATCATTGTGCAATATTTTTTTGTTCGTGGGTGAGTTCCTGCCACTGACCGTACCTATTGGAAGGGAGACCTGTGTTCTCAATCAGGATAATATCAATGTGTAATATCTTTTTGTTCTTGGGTGAGTTCCTGGCGCTGATCGTACCCATTAGAAGGGAGACCTGTGTTCTCAATCAAGATAATATCGATGTGTAATATCTTTTTGTTTTTGGGTGAGTTCCTGCCACTGACCACACCCATTAGCATTGGGACCTGTGTTCTCAATCAAGATAATCGATGTGTAATATCTTTTTGTTCTTGGGTTAGTTCCTGCAACTGCCTGCTCCCATGAGCAGAGAGACATTGCGGGTGGGGGAACGTTCCACAGGTAGCTGAGCTGACTGGGGTGGGGAAATGTCTTGCCAGTGGTGGGGGGGGGGGGGCTGGGGGGTTATGGATGGGATAGGTAAAGTGTTCTCTAGTTCAGTATGAATCTGAAACGGAACGTGGGGAGGAGCTGGGGTTGTTGGGGGCTGTGGATAGAGCGACTGAGAGGTGTAGAGATCTTGGGGGGGGGGGGGGGGGCGGTTACCCTACGTATCCCCATTTTACACAAGGGGGCTCAGAGACTCCCAGTGCAGACTCAGCTCTCCTTTCGCAAAGGGAACCTTGTCCCTCTCTCTTTTGGACAGGCTCTCTGTAAACACACACAATACGTCCTCCTACACTGTTTTATCCCCCCGTCCAGAACGGGCTCCCTAGCAACCGGTTGCTATTAGATACTGCTGTGTCTGTCACCATGGTAGCAGATCCTCGCTATACATAACCCCTCCCTGCAATTCGCCACCGTGCCCCATAAACCATTTCTTCCTTTATGATATCAAGCGCAGTAAACCTCATCGCACAGTGATTATGAAGGAGCGAGCAGAAGATGTCAGGGTTACAGAGAAAACCCTGAATGCCGACCAATCGATTGGGCCGTAGGCTGTGATGTCACCCGAATGGCTGACCCAATGCACTGTGCTGACATTCAGAGTTCCTGAGTGAGGTCCCAGTCAGTCACTCATGCAAGGCTCCTCTCTCAATAGTAGTGTTGATATTATTGTTGATAATAGTTTAAATGCCATTGTATATTATATTATTAGTACACATTATGGTACATGATTATATTATATGTTTGTTTTATAAATAATGATATATATCAGGGATATTGCCCACTTGACCAAGTGGCTTCCACATGGTCACAAACACACACATGCATGCACTCATACACATACACACACACACACACACACACACACACACACACACTTCTAAACAGTACTGAGCCATACCTTGCTTCATTTCAGGATGCGCTCACCTCTCAGAAGATGCGTTGAGTGGGCTGCAGAGTGTTCAGGCATTCTCTTGTGTGTGTGTATCTTTATGCAGACTCACACACACACACACACACACACACACACACTGCACAGCGCAGTTTCAAGGGCACATAACCTACGGCTTGTGTACTTGCGCGCATGCTTATGTAAGTCTGTATGTGTGTATTAAAGTAAAAAAAGGTCAGCTCAGTCTTATCAGTGGAGCACAGTAACATTAGAATACCCCCTCCTTCGGCAAACGGTCCTGCCTAATCCTCGCGGTATCTTCCCCCCGTCGGGGATTCCCGCGAACCCAGCGGGAAAGGGGGGGGGGAATCCCGCTAAAGGACGTGGCGCGGTGGAAACGCCACACGCCACACGCCACACGCCACACGCCACACGCGCCACACGCGCCACACACGCCACACGCGCCACACGCACCACACGCGCAGCCGTGCAGACATGCAGCCGTGGCTTTTTCACAGCCCGACGCGTTGGGCTTGAAGAACACCGTTAAACCACACGGGGGCGGGGGGGTGGGGGGGCAGGGGCGGGGCGGGGCCGGGCGGGGGGGGGGGGGGGGGGGTGTTTGGGGGGGAGCTCGCTTCAAACGGACATCGGAACCGCTTCGGCGTGGTGTTCTTTTTAAAAAAAATGCGTCCGTGTGATTCTCAAAAAGGCGGGGGCTTCAAACGTCGAAGCGTCGGTCGGGCTTCTCTACCGGGGCCCTGAGAATGGTTTACGGAGGAGTTGGGGGGGGGCGAGGGTGTGGGGGGGGGGCGGGCGAGATAAAAGAATAAAGACATAAAGCTGTATTAGTGCGAGTGGCACATTCCCTGCAATGCAGCACATTCAGATGGAAGTCACATCACTGTGCAGCGTTCACTTTCAAACCATGACGATCCATAATTAATGCGCCCAGGTGTTTAAAAACGCCCAATAAAACGGGGACGGGTTTCATTGCGTGCCATATAAGGGACTAATTGGGACAAGGAATGCCTAGCAATTTCTTTTTTTAACGTCTGTGTGCCTGTAATATATGCCTTTGGCAGCCCCTACCCCTCTCCTAATTCTGCCTTTGCAAAATAAATCGATTCAGAAGAAAGTTTTTAGTTGTTTTTTTTTTTTTCGCTATTGCAATCTTTAAATAAAATAATAAATCCTTTAAAACAGAAAATCCAGTTAGGTTTGGATTTCCGCTGGTCTTGATCTTGATTTGGTGGAATACTTTCCCCTATCATCTAGGGGGAAAAGGAATAAGCATAAATAATTCAGCATTTTGGCAATGTAGCATTTAATATGTAAGTGTTGTAATTTGTCTAAATTAGGGATCTCTATGGTGATTCAGGCATTCTGTGACCATTCAGGACCTCCTCCAATTCCCGTTTCACTCACCTTTTGACCTTTGACCAGGAAGTGATCATCCCTGCACAGCTGTCATAGCCGGTCTGTAGCCTGTAGCAGTGGCTGTGGAGCAGGACACCCGTTGGGAGTCAGACAGTACAGGAGAGCACAGCTCAGGAAACTAGCCTGAGAAATGGATTGAATTTCAGGAGTGAACATGGCTGACCCTCGTGCCAGTGGTTGGAGGTGCGGGGCAGATGCAGCTTTCCTTTTGACCCCCAGGGGTTGAGGAGGGTCGGCATGGTAACAGGTGCCCCGTCTCACCTGTCACGGGCGGATAAAGGTGACTTGGCCTCTTTCTCAGCTGTCAGCTCGAGGACCAGAAACAGAAAAAAAAAAAACAGGTCATAACAGAAAAGTCAATTCCCTGGATAATCCACGGGGCTCGCTTCCGCCTCCTGCTGGAGGCCTGCTCACGTACACTTCCAGCCTTCATCCCAAAAAAACAGGAACCCGCCCTGACGCCCCTCCACGGGGGCTGTGCCGGCCTTCACAGCGACAGCCTGGGGCACCTCGAGGGGGAGGGGGAGGGGGAGGGGGGGGGGGGTTCCATAGGGGCTAAATCTGCACTTCAAAACGGTGAAACTTTCAACACGCTGCCTGTGTCACCGTTTCTGCGGTGTGCCGAACCACTTTAAGTAAAAGTTTCTAAAAGTATTTTAGAAAGAATTATAATGCAGTAATTCTGTGGGAAAAAAGACAACACATCTGTTGCTGAAACATAATATTATTTCGCAGTAACTGGAGTAGTTATTAATAGTAATAATAACTTTGTTTTATTGCTTGCAGGTGCACAAAGTGCTGCAAAGCTAAAAACAAATATATTCATAGTAAAAAAAAAAAAAAAAAACAGCACAATTAGATAAATTATACATCAAAGTTACGAAATCCGATCCAGCACACATAAAGGCTTATAAAATACGGAAAGTAATTATTTGGCTGAAAGTTTTATCCACATTGAATTTGAATATGAATAAAGCAGAGCGTTGGGAGAGCGTGAGTGGAATCCGTGCTTGTGTTGACAGCGCTGTTGTGAGTGTGACGAGCGCGAGCGGCTTGGAAAGCCTGCATGGATAGAGTGGCAGAAATCTAAAAATGTGATCACGCTTTTAGACAAAAAAAAAGAACAAATGAAACAACCCCAAATGTGTGAAGTTAGATACTTTATGTTTTAATCTGTCAGAGTGACTGGCAAGGTTATAATGGTTATTAAGACATATTGAGTGGATGGGTACTGAATCCTGATTGTTCTGGAGTGGATGGGTACTGAATCCTGATTGTTCTGGAGTGGATGGGTACTGAATCCTGATTGTTCTGGAGTGGATGGGTACTGAATCCTGATTGTTCTGGAGTGGATGGGTATTTAAACCTGATTGTTCTGGAGTGGATGGGTACTGAATCCTGATTGTTCTGGAGTGGATGGGTACTGAATCCTGATTGTTCCGGAGTGGATGGGTACTGAATCCTGATTGTTCTGGAGTGGATGGGTACTGAATCCTGATTGTTCCGGAGTGGATGGGTACTGAATCCTGATTGTTCTGGAGTGGATGGGTACTGAATCCTGATTGTTCTGGAGTGAATGGGTACTGAATCCTGATTGTTCTGGAGTGGATGGGTACTGAATCCTGATTGTTCCGGAGTGGATGGGTACTGAATCCTGATTGTTCTGGAGTGGATGGGTACTGAATCCTGATTGTTCCGGAGTGGATGGGTACTGAATCCTGATTGTTCTGGAGTGGATGGGTACTGAATCCTGATTGTTCTGGAGTGGATGGGTATTTAAACCTGATTGTTCTGGAGTGGATGGGTACTGAATCCTGATTGTTCTGGAGTGGATGGGTACTGAATCCTGATTGTTCCGGAGTGGATGGATACTGAATCCTGATTGTTCTGGAGTGAATGGGTACTGAATCCTGATTGTTCTGGAGTGGATGGGTACTGAATCCTGATTGTTCTGGAGTGGATGGGTACTGAATCCTGATTGTTCTGGAGTGGATGGGTACCGAATCCTGATTGTTCCGGAGTGGATGGGTACTGAATCCTGATTGTTCTGGAGTGGATGGGTACCGAATCCTGATTGTTCCGGAGTGGATGGGTACTGAATCCTGATTGTTCTGGAGTGGATGGGTACTGAATCCTGATTGTTCCGGAGTGGATGGATACTGAATCCTGATTGTTCTGGAGTGAATGGGTACTGAATCCTGATTGTTCTGGAGTGGATGGGTACTGAATCCTGATTGTTCTGGAGTGGATGGGTACTGAATCCTGATTGTTCTGGAGTGGATGGGTACTGAATCCAGGGAGGGAGGGCTTCAGCCAGCTGCGATGACTATGTGCAGTCACACATCAGCGCCCCCAGCTGGTCGATCGGGTTCTTGCAGTCGGCCCGCAGAGCCGCATACGGAAGCGTCTTCCTCCGACTCGTGTCTGTGCGAGCGTGACTTCTCAACTGCGGTGCGATAAGACAAGGCGCCTAAAATCGCCTGCTTCGGACGACGGCTCGCGCTTGTCCGCGCTCTCAAAAAAACCGTCAGCGGATGTTGTTTGCCGAGCGTCGCGACGTGAGGGTGACTGGGCGGAGCGACCTGGCGGAAAAACGAAAGAGGAACGTGCGCGTGGAGGCGATTGGGATCCCGAGAGGCGTGTCCCACTCCCCCGCGCGCCGAGACGTCGCCGCTCCTTGGCAGCGGCGCTTCTGGAGAAGTTTTCACTGCCAGCGCTTTAATTCATCCTGACATATGCTGTTCGCTTTCATATTCCAACTGCCAAAAATATGACAGCTTCTTACGCTGCAGCTAACACTACTGCGGCAATCAATTACCAAATGCAGCTGAGCAAAATAACGTTAGCGCAGGAGCTCGTGTGAACCACCGGGTCAGTGTTGTTTTTTTACATTTGTATGGGAGAGAGAGAAAAGGACATTGAAATGCCTGCCCCCCATATCTCTCTTCCCTCTCTTCTCTCTCTCACTCTTTCTTTCTCTCTCTCTGTCTCCCCCTCCCTCTCTCTCCCTTTCTCTCTCTCTGTCTCCCCCTCCCTCTCTCCTCTCTCTCTCTCTCTCTCTATGTCTCTCGCCCCTCTCTCCTCTCTCTATCTCCCCCCTCTCTCTGTCTCTTCCCTATCTCTCTTTCTCTCTCTCTCTGTCTGTCCCCTCTCTCCTCTCTCTCTCTCTCTCTCTTTCCTCTCTCTCTCTTTTCTCTCTCACAGTAGAGGAACGCTCTGCTGCCATCACCATGACAACCCATCCTGTAGAGTCTCTGTCGGGTGATCTGTCTATCGTTTCCAAGCCTCTGGGGAGAAGGTGGGGGTGGGGGTGGGGGCGAGGTTAAAGGTAGCGGTGAGGAGGGTGGGGCAGGGGTGAGGGTGGGGAGGGCGAGGCGTGGGTGGTGATGGGGGTGGGGAGGGCAGGGTTTAGGGCACAGTGGGGCTGAGGGCGTTTTACGTCTTGTGATGAGGGCAGGGAGCTGACTACTGGAGCTCAGGCAGTGGATGGACCAATCAAAGCACTTCACTGTCCATAACAAATCCTTACCAATGACCACCGGCCTATGACCACACTGTCCCATCTCGGCTAATAACTTTGCTCCAATCATTCAACTCGTAACTGCGGAGTCAAAGCAAAGCTAAGCATGCTGATTGGACGAATGTCGTGTGATGGCTCCGCCCACTTCCAGGGGGTGTCACAAGGCCCGGGTCTGGCAAATCACTCCCCGTTTGCAGGGTAAACTGGGGCCCGTCCTTCATCCGGAGGAACAGCGAGAGAAAAATGTGGGACCTTCGGAGTTCGGTTTCTTTAGTGTTCTCTGCAGAAGCTCTTTTCAAAAACGCAGGATATTTATAGCTTGGGAACGCTCCAAGGCTTTCAATATTGTGACATGATATATACTGTAGGGGCGAAAATGCCGCGGTTTCACCACTTATGATATTCGCCCCTGTGTTTAATCAAAACCACCGGGCCATTTCATTTAAGTGCTTTTCAATCAAACAAAAACAAACAAACAATTAAAAAAAGAAAACCGCATTTCCGTATTTATTTGGCGCGGTATTGTAACGATGAAGCTATGCATGGGCTTTACGGGAAAGCGCCAGGCTGTTATGAGGATAAAAGGGAAGTTTATTATAATAATACGGAATAAAAATGAATGTGGGGGTTTTTTTTGTTGTTGTTGCTGTTGTTAGGCTGAATAGCCTTTTCCCTGAAGGAAACTTTGAGAGGTTTTAGATTTAATCCAGCAGCTAATGAACCTTAAGCCATGCCTGATTCCTCCTCCTCCTCCTCTTCGCATCTGTTTTCTCACCTGTGTGATATAATGGCCGCCACTCCGTTTCAGAATCCTGACTTTCAAACTGACAGCTCGAGTGTGGAAGTGTCCCCAGTGGCCGTGGGGCTCGTTTGCATCCCAGCTCACTTAAAAAATTTTTTTTAAATGTAAAAAACCCCACCTGATGTTCTGCACTGTGGGTTTTGGATCAGATGGGGGTGGGGGTTGCGGGGGGGCAATTATTGCTAAATATTGCAAATAAGACTTCACAACTAATCGTGCTTTACCTATCCTGCCCTGTGCCTTTATTTCAGTTTTAGCACTGCTTGCAGGCTGTCAGAAGCGAAAGTGATGGAAGTGTTAATGGGTCGTGTGTTGGGCTAATAGGAAGTGTTAATGTGCTATGTGTTGGGCTGATGGAGGTGTTAATGTGCTGTGTGTTGGGCTGATGGAGGTGTTAATGTGCTGTGTGTTGGGCTGATGGAGGTGTTAATGTGCTGTGTGTTGGGCTGATGGAGGTGTTAATGTGCTATGTGTTGGGCTGATGGAAGTGTTAATGTGCTGTGTGTTGGGCTGATGGAGGTGTTAATGTGCTATGTGTTGGGCTGATGGAAGTGTTAATGTGCTGTGTGTTGGGCTGATGGAGGTGTTAATGTGCTATGTGTTGGGCTGATGGAAGTGTTAATGTGCTGTGTGTTCGGCTGATGGAGGTGTTAATGTGCCATGTGTTGGGCTGATGGAGGTGTTAATGTGCTGTGTGTTGGGCTGATGGAGGTGTTAATGTGCTATGTGTTGGGCTGATGGAAGTGTTAATGTGCTGTGTGTTGGGCTGATGGAGGTGTTAATGTGCTATGTGTTGGGCTGATGGAAGTGTTAATGTGCTGTGTGTTGGGCTGATGGAGGTGTTAATGTGCTATGTGTTGGGCTGATGGAAGTGTTAATGTGCTATGTGTTTGGCTGATGGAGGTGTTAATGTGCTGTGTGTTCGGCTGAGGCGTGCCTCGGTTAAGGCCGGAGGTGGGGAGCAGTGTTCAGCTCTGTGACGGACAGGGCGCTCCTGTAGTCTCTTCCAGCTCATCGTTAATTAACCTTGGAGCGGAGCGGCTCCAGAGGTCGAGTCCACACCATTATACCTCTCCGCAGTGCGGGACAGGGGCGCCAGGGATTGGGTTTAATGGGTTCGGGGCACAAACCCAGGGGACAGGCGAAAACTAAATGTTGCACCGAATGGAAACTCATGCTGCGTCTGGGTGTGTGTGTGTGTGTGTGTGTGTGTGTGTGTGTGTGTACATACATTGTGTTTGAGTGTGTAAGTGTGCGTACAATATGTCTGTGTATGTGTGTACAGTAGTGTGTGTGTATGTGTATGCATGTGTGTGTGAGTAAAATATTGCGTGTGTGTGCGTGTGTGTATGTGTGACCCTGCAGGTTGGGCAGCACTCTGGAGAACATGGGCATGTATTTAAAGGTGCAGACTGGTGCTGTTTTTAAGCGTAAATGGACACACAGACTCTCTCTCTCTCTCTCACACACACGCATGCACGCACAGTACTGTACTCACACACACACGCACACACAGACACACACACAGTAGTGTACTCACACACACATGCACACACAGACACACACACAGTAGTGTACTCACACACACAGACACACACACAGTAGTGTACTCACACACACATACACACACACATGCACACACAGTACTGTAATGGCACACACATGCACACACACACACACCGTTATCTCTAGTGGGGGGTGATTTGATCACAATTTCCATGTATAATTAGAGCAGATTGATGGAGTAAATTGAATATAGAATCCCTGCATAGGTGCAGCTTTGAAAATGCACATTTTTAGTAAAAATATTGTATCCAATAGGAGCACGATGATGACCATCTGCAGCTTTGACAACATACTGTGTTAATCTGAGAGAACAATATTTTTTTATATTTTTCATATTTCTACAGTGTTTTGAAATGCAAGCATTTAGCTTGCAGTGGAAGGGTTTGCACAGTTTTAATTATCAGTGTGTGTCAATGGGAGTACTGGGTTAAATTCCAGTGTTTAAAAAAAAAACTATTACGCAAGAAAAAAAACTTGAGCATTGACAAAAAAAATAGACGATGTAAAAATAGACATTAATGACAATTAAGAAGTCATTCTGCTGTGTAATTTATTGAGATTTTAATACTCAGCATGGCTTTAAGTGAAACAAATCTAAGAACAAAGATGTTTTTTTGTTTTTTTTTTTTGTTTGTTTGGCCGTAGGGCATAAATAAAGCTTTAAAGCCAGAAGAAATTTAATGGACCGTAATGTCATCCAGCATGCTCTGCTCTACCCAGCATCCTCTGCTCTACGCACTGCTTAATATTCTTTGCTTATGAGCTGTCTTATTTTCGTTCTTTCACCAAAAACGATGCCTGGAATTCGCCCGGCTCTTGGCCTCGAGACAGAGTGTGCTTGGGAAATAAAAAGGGAGGTGTGGGGGGTGTCTCCAGGTTGCAGGGGGTTGTAAAAAGATTGAGCTCCTTCTAAACTTCTCGCGTGTAAACGCAGTAACTGATTGAGCCTCTGCCTTTATGACTATTGAACCTCTACCTGTAAGACTATTCTCACGTAACCACAGTAACTGATTGAGCCTATGCCTGTAAGACTATTCTCACATAACCACGGTAACTGATTGAGCCTATGACTGTAAGAGTGTTCTCACATAACCACGGTAACTGATTGAGCCTATGCCTGTAAGACTATTCTCACATAACCACGGTAACTGATTGAGCCTATGCCTGTAAGACTATTCTCACATAACCACGGTAGCTGATTGAGCCTATGCCTGTAAGAGTATTCTTGTTTCGTTACTACAGTCCAGAACTGTCCCGGAGTCCTGTTTCTTGGTCTTGGAGGCAGGACATTAAATCAGCGTGTGAAATAATTCAGAATATTTCAGATTGTGGAGGAGAAGAGTGAGAGCCGACTCCTCTGACACAAGTGAGCATGTGGCGGATTACCTCTGAGGAGCCTGAAATGGAACTGTGGATTATTCCTCATTCTGTAATACATATGCATTATTCATAATTCATGCCCTGCCAATCTCAGCCTGTACAGGTTCTCTCTTCACTTCTCTGCAAGTCTTCTCCCTGGGTATGGGACCGCTGCAGTATTTTTATTTAAAGCATACATACACATGCTGAATAATACTCATGGACTGTGTGTATATATAGTCTTAAGTATTTGGACAGTGACACACATTTCATTTTTTGTTATTTTGGCTCTGAAACGAATCAAATCAAAATCAGACTGTCAGCTTTACTTCAAGGCAATTTACATCCGTATCCAGTTTTATATTTAGTCCCCATTCTGACTGTGTGTGCGTGTGTGCGTGTGCGTGTGTGTGTGTGTGTGTGTGTGTGCGTGCGCGTGTATGTTTTTCTTTTTCAAAATAAAAGATCACCTCATGTTACCTAGGCTACCGCTCTAAATGGGTAATCGGTAATGGGGGGGGGTGGACGGGGCCTGTTGTCATTCACATCTGTCAGTAGAAAAGATGGCCAGCTTGCAGTGTCGTGTGGAATGACAGACAGAGAAGCTCAATGTCCAGTGCGAAATATTTACCAAATTTGTATACCACACGTCGACATCTATGAAGTTAACCCACCACCAAAGAACCAGCCATCTGAGGCCAAGGGATCACAGCAAAACAAGCACCCGACTTCGTAGTGAGACCTTGTCAGTGTGACAGCTGTCCAGCTGAATCCACTGTAGATTTAATTGCTAAAATGATAACGGAAGACATGCTCCCTGTAAGCATGTTAGGGAGCAAAGGGTGTTCGAGAGCTATTGCCATTTGTTGAGCTGGAATATAGCCTAGCCCTGTGTGATGTACTGTTTTGGAAAACTATCACTACTCGAACTTGAATGTGTTCTGTCCAAGCCCAACAGTGTTGTGATAATAGTTAGTGCTGTCCATACATAGATAGCTGAGTCTTTTACGAGACGGTAGCTTGCCACATCGTTGAAGATTGGGATCATGTGTTAACCTGTGCACAGAACGAAGAAGCATACTGTATATATACATATATATATATATATATAAAACATACCCTTTTTTAATTTAAATGTATTGCTGTAGCCCTATCATTTTGGAAGACGATGCCACAGGATGCAGAGCCATTATCTTTCCGGAACATTTTTATACTCCTTTTTCCTTTCTGTGTGGGTTTTCTGTTTCAAGAGGGAACATTTTTGACTTTGATGTGAATGTTTGAAAGTCGGGAGGTAAGAGGATACTGGACGAAGGTAAGGAAGAGGATACTGGAAGAGGATATTGGTTGATACAGGAAGAGGATACTGGTGAATACTGGAAGAGGGTACATATGGCACTTAAGAAGCTTGACTGGGGATGGGGGTGATGGGTGGGTGGGGTGGGGGTTGTCACATACTTGCCATTTGGGAGGGTGGGTGATGCACGTCACGACTCATGACGCGTTGCTAAGCGATTCCCTCCCTTTTCGGCACTTCCGTTCCGTCTCCGTTTGAGTGATTAGAGCGGATCCATTTGTGCGGTAGTTCTGTTTGCGGGAGCGGCAGGGCCTTAAGTACGCTTGAGTGCACTAATGAGGACCCCGTCACTCCCCAGTTCCCGGTGCTTCTGAAAGCGGTGGCGCAGGTCCCTCAAAATCCCCCCACGCCCGCGCGTTTCTCTGAACCAGCCGCCACCCTGACGTCATTCGCCCTCCGCCCGCTGTCGCCGTGACTCACCCTGTTGACTGGATGTCGGCCCAGAGATTCGGTGGTGCAGCAGTGTGTTTACAGGACGCGGTGCGAGGAGCGTTAAATTCAGCCTTAGCACCTTATATATGTCCTTTATTTAACCAGGTAAAAGTCTCATTGAGATTAAAATCTCTTTTTCAAGAGTGACCTGGCCAAGAAAGCAGCATAAAAATTGTTACAACAATAACACAGGAATACAGACAGACAAATACAACTGTCGTACAATACAAATAAGTGAACACAACATCCAGTTAAAATGCAATGCAAGGTCAAGGACATAAACGGGTACAATTTTCTAAAAACGATATCAGTTAAAATTTAGGAGCAATCACAATGACCAAGAGTCATGAATGATGTCAGTTGGCGTCGTTAAAACAGCTACTCCCTTTAATCTCGGTAGAATAACTATCTTGTTTCTGAACGTAGAATCGTTTTGTAATTTTTATTTTTTATTTTTTTATTATGCAGTGGAGACTTGCGTCTCTCAAATACGTCAAACTGATCGACAGTGAAACCAGATTTGCTTTCGAAAATCACGACTACGTTTCGCAAAATTTTGGCGAGTTTCGTCACCCACAGCACTGGCTTCTGAATGCAGCACTTCTAATCAGTTCTAATGCTTGAGAAACATGTTTAAGAAATAAACATTATTATTAGAACTGCCGCTTCATGCCATGCTTAATTCTAGTGATGAAGGTAACGGTTTGGGCGGTGATAGCGAATGTGCACTTTCTGGGGGGGGGGGGGGGGTAGGAAAGTTTATTTCCATGAAGGACGATGTGCAGTTGACGGCGAAGTGAAACTGAAACCCACAAATTTGCACCATTCTAATCGGTACTGTGTTCATTTTTACGGTTCATGTAATGAAATACAAACGTTACTATTTATACATTCCACTACTATATTGACGGTTATAACTATAGGAATATAACCATTGTTTATTTGTATGTATTATAAAGCAATGGTATGTCCTATTGGCATGGCTCTATGATGTGGTTGCTCTGTGATGTAGATCTCCAGGAACAGGGTTGGACAGCCCTGCTCTAGCTGTTGAATGAGGTGTGCTGTGTTAGGTCTGGAGTGAAAACCTACAGGGTGGTAGATCTCCAGGAACAGGGTTGGACATCCCTGCTGTAGCTGTTGAATGAGGTGTGCTGTGTTAGGTCTGGAGTGAAAACCTACAGGGTGGTAGATCTCCAGGAACAGGGTTGGACAGCCCTGCTCTAGCTGTTGAATGAGGTGTGCTGTGTTAGGTCTGGAGTGAAAACCTACAGGGTGGTAGATCTCCAGGAACAGGGCTGGACAGCCCTGCTGTAGCTGTTGAATGAGGTGTGCTTTGTTAGGTTTGGAGTGAAAAGCTACAGGGTGGTAGATCTCCAGGAACAGGGTTGGACAGCCCTGCTCTAGCTGTTGAATGAGGTGTGCTGTGTTAGGTTTGGAGTGAAAACCTACAGGGTGGTGGATCTCCAGGAACAGGGTTGGGCAGCCCTGGTGTACATGCTTGTGAGAGTGTAGTCTGCAGGGCGTCTGACTTTCAAGCCAAGTACAAACATCTCCACGTAATTGGATGGCAGTTTGAGTGCTGTGACCCCATCTCTATCCGTTACCCTCTCTGCTTACCTCCCCCCTGTCTGAATTATAAAGTTTTCAAAAATATGAGAAGACGGTGGACTGCCTGCTGTCTTTTTTTTTTAAAAGGGAGAGGGAAAGGGTTCAAAGCCTCCTGAAGAACATGATTCTAATTAGGTCAGACTTGCAGTGAAATTAATGGACCTGCTTTATAGTTTTGTTTATTTTATTATGATTCACATTTTATTAAATATAACTTGAATTAAAAATCTTTTTATTAAGCAAACAAATGAGAGGCACAGGTTAAGTCCGTGTCATGGTCACAGCATGCTGGTAAACATCATGTACTTCTTAAACTGTGCAGAGCCACAACACTAGAGCTACTGAATCAGTACACTAGAGCTACTGAATCAGTACACTAGAGATACTGAATCACAACACTAGAGCTACTGAATCACAACACTAGAGATACTGAATCACAGGACTAGAGATACTGAATCACAACACTAGAGCTACTGAATCACTACACTAGAGCTACTGAATCACAGGACTAGAGATACTGAATCACAACACTACTGCAACTGAATCACAACACTACTGCAACTGAATCACAACACTAGAGATACTGAATCGCAACACTAGAGATCCTGAATTACAGCACTAGAGATATTGAATCAACACTAGAGCTACTGAATCACAACACTACTGAATCACAACACTAGAGCTGCTGAATCACAGCACTAGAGATACTGAATCACGACACTGCAGCTACTAAATCACAACACCAGAGATACCAAATATCATGAAACATTCAGCCTGTACACTCAAAAAGGAATCGGTGACTTGGAGTTCTTTTGGAGTTTCATTTTTTTCACTGACTGTGAAAAGCCTGTTTCTCGTTTCTATTGGTCGCTAAATGCTGATGAAATGATTCATGTGGTTTCGTTGGATGTTGGCATTGCCATCATTACCTTGGATGTAATGCTATCTTGTAGATGCAGGGTGTTTTATATCCCAATATAAATATGAAACGTATATTTGAGTGCTGCCTTTTTGATTATTATTTTTTTAAAGAATATTTTGCTATGTTTTGTAACAGTCTCAGCGAAGCGACTCTCTCGTCTGCGTTTCCTGTCTGTGTTTGTGAGAAGTTTCCTGTCTGTGTTTGTGAGAAGCCTTTCCTCAGTAAGATGTGAAAAGCACGGTTTTCCCGGCCTGTGGGTGTCTCAGAACCGCGCCTGTTCAGCTCCTTTATAGAGTGAAGATTGCAATCAGCACGGATTCCATTCCGAGCGCGCTCTGTGTGTTAATAAAGCTTCCCCCTTCGCCTTGTGAAGGCACGTTCCTCTCCCTGATCTAACGGCATAATAAAAGTCTTTTCCAATTCCCTCTTTCTCTCTCTCTCTCTCTCTCTCTCTCTCTCTCTCGCTTTTTCCTGCACTCTATCTTGCATTCGCATCACGGTCTTATGTCTCTGTACGTCTCCTCCGTTTACTCCCCAACACACACGCACACACACACACACACACACACACAGTGTCTGTCTCATGTCAATTATTTACGCCAATTTTTATCATCTTTTTTTTCCCATGAAGCGTAAGAATATGACTGCTTTGTCAGTCTTAGCGACACGTTTTTGGCATTTGTACTATTCGAAGTCGAGGGCAGAGGTAGGGCAGGGTGAGTTTTGCCGTAGTTGTTGGCGTTTTGCTTTTTGTTTTTTGTTTTTATTAACAACAAATAGTTGTTTAATCCCCTTCCTTTATTTTGTTGACGTTTGTGTGTTCGTACTGTGGCGTGCGTGCATGCGTCCTGTTAGTTCCTGTTGTTCCTGTTGTGGTTGTGTTTCTGTTGTGTTGCTTTGTGTATATCTAAAAAGATATTTTTTTAAAGTATTGGGCTGGGGTTTTTTTTATTGTTAGTTAAAAGTGTTGCCTGTGTTTTTTTTTCCTGCCATTCCCAATGGATGTTATTTTTTTGTGTTAAAGCTCCAAATTTCAACACCATCACAACAGTTTTCGGCAGAAGAGGACTGGCACTAGCACTACGGAGAGGAGCGGGGTTAGGGATATTTACTGTCAACAGGGCTCTTCCTGACACATGTTTTATGAGCCAGAAGTGTTGTTAACATCCTGTCGCGCCGCCGCTCTCGCTCGCTCTCTGAAAGGCGGCGGTAAGTGGCCGCGAAAACGTTCCTGCCTCTCCGCCGCGAATTCGCCCTCCATTTTCAGAACCGACTGGGCCTCTTTGAGAGCAGAGAGGCGAGCCTGGAGAGGTAAACAATCACCGTCTGTGGCACCAAATTGCATTTAAGAGAAAAGCCATCGCTTTAGGCGGGGGGGAGTGTGCTGGGGAGGGGGGGTAGGGGGGCGGGGGTGATGTCAGCGCAGCTCCTCGGAACATTGACGCTACACGTGTCGCACGTGGAGGCTAATTAGGCTTTCGGCGTTCCGCGAATTGTCTCATTTTCTTCCGAGCCGCTATGATCGATAAGCGTCGCGTGCGTTCGGAGTTCCTCCCTCCCCGAGTGATTTGGAAGTGTGGTAAACGACAACACCGACGGAACGACGCCGGCGGTAATGTGAGCGTGTCACTCAGCGGCGAACGGGGACGAGCCGGGAGGTTGCCAGTTCGATTCCTTGCCCGCCTTCCCCGCCTTCCCCGCCTCCTCCAGTTCCTTTCTGCCAGCGTATGTATCGGCAAAGAGAGAGACAATGTTATATGTGTTCCCAAAATAAGAGTCTCTGTCAGCCTAACAAATTAAAAGCGCATCTCCACAGCTGTGGGTGGTGGTGCAGCTCAAATTACGGGCTATTGAGCAGCAGGGTTTCTGTAGAGAGGGGTGCATTTGGGTATTACACACATTACTCACCACTCCACCAGCAGAAGGTTCTATTTACGGGCCTGGTGCTGGTCCCGGTCCAGACTGGCTGCGGAGCGCTAGCTTAGCGGTAGCGGCATACCTGGACTTAGCGGTAGCGGTGTACCTGGACGCACACCTAGCTTAGCGGTAGCGGCGTACCTGGACTTAGCGGTAGCGATGTACCTGGACGCACACCTAGCTTAGCGGTAGCGGTGTACCTGGACGCATGCCTAGCTTAGCGGCGGAAAGCCATCGGCAGAAGCCAATCAGAGCAAGCATGAACAAAACCCAGTCAGTCACAACAGCCATTGGAAAAACCCAGCCAATCACAACAGGCATTGGCAAAACCCAACCAATCAAAGGAGCCATCAACAAAACCCAGCCAATCACAACAGCCGTTGGAAAAACCCAGCCAATCGAAGGAGCCATGAACAAAACCCAACCAATCACAACAGCCATTGGCAAAACCCAACCAATCGCAGGAGCCATCAGCAAAACCCAGCCAATCACGGCAGGCATTAGCAAATCCCAGCCAATCACAGAAGGCATTATCAAACCCCAGCCAATCACAGCAGTCCGTAGCAGCGGTGGGAGGTGAAGGAAAGCACTAAGCCTGTGCATCGGTGATGTAAGCATTTCACAAGAGCTCCTGATGGATGTGACGGGGGGGCGGGGGGGCGGGGACACGCCGTCTGCTCCCCCCCCTCCCCCCCACCCCCGGCCCACGGCGGTTATATCGGATTTGAATCCATCACGCCGATGAGCTTTTCTCCCGCATGGCCGGTGTTGTGAGAGAGTTATGAATTTCCGCCTGACCTCTCCTCCCCTCCCTCAACCCCCCCCCGCCCCCCCGCGCTGGATGCTGGATCGGGACAGACGGCAGCAGACGGGCTCTCATCGAGGCGCGACGGGGCAGGTTGTTGGCATCCTCACCGAACCGTGGCTCGGCGGGAGGCTGCGCTGAGCTCATCGTCTGATATCTCCACTCCTCTCCGCTACGGGCCACTCCCCCTGAGCACGGCGGGAGATTTGCCGCCGCCCGCCCGCCCGTGTGCATCCAGCTGGGTCTGCAGTGTGAGGGACTACCTGCCGGCTCAGAACTGTCTGGGCCCCAGGTGGAATGAGGGGGATGGAATGGGGGGGGGGGGGCACAGGTGGGGGAATCAGCCTCACCCAGAACTGCAAAACGGCAGTCACCTGCACAGCTTGCTGTACGGTTGTGTAGAGAGGTGGAGCCCCCCCCCCCCCCCCGGCGGTCCTCATCACGCAAGAGTGCCCCCTCTAAACCGCTGAGTGTCTGCGGTCTGCCTTGTGTGTGATGTGCGGCTGTCCCAGACTGACTGCGGAGCGAAAACGGGTAGCGGCTCGCGCCTCGTACCTCAGGGCTCACCACTAGGGGGCGGACATTTTACGATTTTACTCCAAGTGATTACAAAGTGTTTTGTATGCTTACGTTTGTTCGTACTCTTTATTTATTTTTAATATTTTGGTGCTTAGAGCCTGTTTTACAGCAGCAGACCCAGTTACTGTAAAAGTATTTCAGAGCATTTTCTGTGGCGTAGGCTGGCCCGCAGGACAGCGCTTTTTGTTAAGATAGAAGCCTGTTTTGAGCCATTATCAGGTAGGCCTCTAGCCCCTCTGCTGCCCTTGGGCGAGATTGGCAGCCGGACTGCAACGGGAGCTCTGACTAGGGTCACCACATCTCCTGCCCAAAACCAGAGATTTTCCAAAAATTATGTCATGTTTAATTCAGCGATTTGCACGGCCCTTGAAAATGTTGTTTTGACAAAAGGGGCTTGAAAACCTGACTGGCCGAGTGCAGTGCGGACGGCCCTGTGGCAGTCCTTGCTCTGTCTGCTGCCTGTCCCCTGGCCCTTGCTGCATGTCCACAGCTGCCTGTTCACAGCCCTGTGGCCACAGCCTGCACAACGCATTCTGTCTGCTGGAGAAGTTCAGGAAAAGTTCAGAAATACGATGCGTGTAGAGATGCACTGCTGATGCGTGCGTGTGTGTATGTGTGTGTGGGAGGAGTTAGTTGAGAGGTAGCACTGCATTCAAACTCATGTTTTATTGACGATAAAACAAGCAGACTATGAAAATGCATTGAAATCAGGCCAGCTGCTCTGAGGAAGGGCCCCTCCATCTTAGGGGAAATACAGGCCTTATAGCCAGCAGGTAGCTTTCACAGGTGCACTGCATCGTCCTGTGATGAGCCGACCCCGCCCACTACACACCTGCAAATGAAAAAGAGAACAGCGCAGCAACCAGGCTGAGCGGGTCCTCACAGTGTGTGTGTGTGTAAAGGTGGTGGTGTGTGCGTGCTGTATGTGTGTGTCTGTGTCCGTGTGTGTGTCTGTGTGCGTGTGTGTGTCTGTGTGTGTGTGAGCAGTTACACGACATCCACCCCCAACTTCTGCTGCCATGGTAACCACAGGCCAAACCAAACAAACAGTGAGAGAAAAACAGCGACATTTGGAATGGCGTTTCCCTGGCATCCGCGGCACCACGTGTCCAATCGGTGACGGACGGGACTCGCGTGCCCCCAAACAGCGCCCGTTCAGCCTGGCGCCCGCTCACATGCCCATCTTAACCGGAAGATCTGTCGGTTTGACGAGCTTAAACGAAGTCTCCGTGATGAAGAGTCTTTATTAATTCCTCTCACGGTCTCCTCATAACTGCCGGGTCGTCTCGAGCAGGCCGGAGACGTCCCGCGTGTTTCAGGGGCCTCCGAATCAGTGAAGAAGAAATACGGCCATTAAAATAAAAAAAAACTTTATTGCAGTTTAATCTCAGTTTAATTGCAGTTTGTTCCAGACGGGTGTGATGTCATTTCAGCAGTGCCCGTTATTGGGCGTGTGGCTCTGCAGATTTATGACGTAAGCGCAAGTGAGGATATCTTTTGGGGTCCTGATGGAGTTTTGGGGGGAACCCACCAGTGGAAAGACTCCCTGTGTGTAAACCTGTGTGGAGTGATTCGCTGTGTTTAAACCGTGTGGAGTGATTCGCTGTGTGGAGTGACTCGCTGTGTGTAAACCTGTGTGGAGTGCCTCTCTGTGTGGAGTGACTCGCTGTGTTTAAACCTGTGTGGAGTGATTCGCTGTGTGGAGTGACTCGCTGTGTTTAAACCTGTGTGGAGTGACTCGCTGTGTGGAGTGACTCGCTGTGTGTAAACCTGTGTGGAGTGCCTCTCTGTGTGGAGTGACTCGCTGTGTTTAAACCTGTGTGGAGTGACTCACTGTGTGGAGTGACTCGCTGTGTTTAAACCTGTGTGGAGTGACTCGCTGTGTTTAAACTGTGTGGAGTGACTCACTGTGTGGAGTGACTCGCTGTGTTTAAACTGTGTGGAGTGACTCACTGTGTGGAGTGACTCGCTGTGTTTAAACCTGTGTGGAGTGACTCGCTGTGTGGAGTGACTCGCTGTGTGGAGTGACTCACTGTGTGGAGTGACTCGCTGTGTTTAAACCTGTGTGGAGTGACTCGCTGTGTGGAGTGACTCACTGTGTGGAGTGACTTGCTGTGTTTAAACCTTTGTGGAGTGACTCACTGTGTGGAGTGACTTGCTGTGTTTAAACCTTTGTGGAGTGACTCACTGTGTGGAGTGACTCGCTGTGTTTAAACTGTGTGGAGTGACTCACTGTGTGGAGTGACTCGCTGTGTTTAAACCTGTGTGGAGTGACTCGCTGTGTGGAGTGACTCGCTGTGTGGAGTGACTCGCTGTGTGGAGTGACTCACTGTGTGGAGTGACTCACTGTGTGGAGTGACTTGCTGTGTGGAGTGACTCGCTGTGTGGAGTGACTTGCTGTGTTTAAACCGTGTGGAGTGACTCACTGTGTGGAGTGACTCGCTGTGTTTAAACTGTGTGGAGTGACTCACTGTGTGGAGTGACTCGCTGTGTTTAAACCGTGTGGAGTGACTCACTGTGTGGAGTGACTCGCTGTGTTTAAACCTGTGTGGAGTGACTCACTGTGTGGAGTGACTCGCTGTGTTTAAACCGTGTGGAGTGACTCACTGTGTGGAGTGACTCGCTGTGTTTAAACCGTGTGGAGTGACTCACTGTGTGGAGTGACTCGCTGTGTGGAGTGACTTGCTGTGTTTAAACCTGTGTGGAGTGACTCACTGTGTGGAGTGACTCGCTGTGTTTAAACCTGTGTGGAGTGACTCGCTGTGTTTAAATCTGTGCGGAGGGAAATCAGCGCTGGTGTCAGGCTAATGGCACCGCAGCCCGGCACGGCTCAACTGACAAAATAACTACCAATTACTGTCCCGTCCTGGCCTGCACTGGGGACAGACTGACAGGGAAATGGGGTGTTTCTGTCAGACATCATACTGAGTGTGTGTGTGAGTGGGAGAGTTGGGTGTGTGCGCGCGTGTGTGTGTGTGTGAGTGTGTGAGAGCGTATGTGTGCGTGTGAGTGTGTGTGTGTGTGTGACAGAGATGTGTGTGTGTGTGAGAGAGCGTGTGTGCATGTGTGTGTGTGTGTGTGCATGTGTGTGAGAGATGTGTGTGTATGTGTGCGTGTGTGTGTGAGCGTGTGTGAGATGCGTGCGTGCGAGTTTGTATGTGTTAAAGAGAGGGAGACAGAGATGCAGTGCGGGAGGGAGGGAGCGATGGAGGGAGAGAATAAGGAGGAGGAGGGGGAGAGACGTGGACGTAGAGAAGGGGAGGGAAGGAGACTAGAGGATGTCTGGGAAAGAAAAAAATCTCAGCTGAAGTCCTCTCCATCTGGTGCTGTAGCACGACTGCCACAGAGCGAGCGAGGGGGGGGGGGAGAGCGAGAGAGAGGGAGGGAGGGAGGGAGAGAGAGAGAGAAAGAGGGAGAGAGCACCAGAGCGCTAGAGAGACAGAGCGCGAGAGAAACGCGCACATCCATCCTCCTCAGTTCCTCCTTTCCGCTGAAATGAAGAGACTCTTTTGAGGGGCACGGGGGGGAAGAAAAGAAGAGAAAAAAAGAAAGACAAAAAACAAAGACTTGAAAGGTGCTCTAATGCGTCGACAGGAAGGGGAGGGGGAGACTGAGTAACGGACGGGGAGAAAAGGAAGAGAGCAGACGAGCGTGAGAGAGAGAGAGAGAGAGAAGCGGAGGATGTGTGCAGTCGCTCCATCTCTCCGTCGCTGCCGGAGGAGGTAGGTGAGCATGTTTACGCTCCTCATTCTGTCTGAGCTAACAGCTGCTGCAGCACCTGTGAGCCAGCGGATTTACGGGGGGGGGGGGGGGGGTTTGGGAGATGTGGAACTATGAGCACTGGGGTCGAATCCGAATTTTAAACCTGACCGGTTCAAACAAACACCCAGGAATAAAAAAAATTTGAAAAAGAAATAGTGTGCACAGAATGAAGTGATCTGATTAGCCCTGGGGAAAGCCGTGCGTTAATGAAAGTGTGAAAAACAGGTGGATGAGGGGAAGGATGGATGAGCGCGGAGGAGTGTGAATGCAGAGTGAACCCACGCGTTCTGTCTGTCCCGGCGGCTCGTTGGCTGGCTGTGTGTGTGTGTGTGTGTGTGTGTGTGTGGGGGCTACAGTGGAGTGTGGTCACAGGTTGCCATGCACGCGCTGTGCGTGAATCCCCCCTTTTAGGGGGAGATGCTACGGGTTCCTGTCCATTGGCTGCAGAGCCAGAGACGGTGTGTGTGCACTGAGGCACGGGGAGCACTGGGGCATCCCTGTAGAGTGGGACAACGCTGGCCGGATCTGCTGCCATCTGTGTGTGTGTGTGTGTGTGTGTGTGTGTGTGGGTGGGTCTTTGTGTGTCTCTGTAGGTGTTTGCGTAGGTGTTAGTGCATGTGCATATGTTTACAGGTGTGTGTGTGTGCGTGTGTGTGTGTGTGCTTGTCTGTCTGTGTGTGTCTGTGTGTGTTTGTGTGCATGTGCATGTGTGTGGGTGTGTTTGTGTGTGAGTGTGCGTGCATGTGTGTGTGTGCGTGCGTTTGCGTTTGTGTGTGTGTGTGTTTGTGTGCGAGCGTTTGTGTTTGTGTGTGTGTGTGTGTGCGTGTGTGTGTGTGGGTGGGGGGGGGTAAGTGATCTATGCACAGAGAAAAGCGCTCCCCTATTATTTTTCTGAAGTGTTAAGTAAAAACTAACCCCCCCCACCCCCCTGTTGCTATCCTGTGCTGCCCCCCCTCACACCCCGCTGTTGCTATCCCTTGCTGTACCCCCCTGCTGCCCCCCCTCCCCCTTTTGCTGTCTCCCGTGCTGTACCCCCCCCCCCCCCCCCCCCCCCCCGTGCTGTAGCGCCCTGTCACTAAGTGGTTGCCGTAGTGCTGCAGCTTCTTTTGAAAAGCGCTCCACTCCGGCCGATCTGCACACAGCGGGAGAGAGAGAGAGAGAGAGAGAGAGTCGGCCGCCGGGTTTTATCGCTCCCTGCGTGTAGGGGGGGGGCTACAGGTGTGTGGGTGGGTAATGGGGGGGGGCGCGTACAGGTGTATTGGTGGGGGGTGGGGGGCCCTACAGGTGTGTGGGTGGGGAATGGGGTCGGGGGGGCGTACAGTTGTGTTGGTGGGGGGGGGGGGCCCTACAGGTGTGTGGGTGGGGAATGGGGGAGGGGGCGTTCAGGTGTGTTGGTGGGGGGGGAAAACAGGCTGCGTGTTGGGGGGGGCGTACAGGTGTGTGGGTGGGGAATAGGGGTGGGGAGGGGGGGGTACAGGCATATAGGTGTTCATGTTCTGCCTTCTGTACTGTGTGTGCGTGTTTGTGCATGTCTCTGTATATGTGTTTGTGTAACTGTGTGCATATGTGTGTTTGTGTATGCGCGTGCGTGCGTGTTTGTGCATGTCTGTGTATATGTTTGTGTGACAGTGTGGGTGTGTGTGATTGTGTGTGTGTGTGTATTTGTGTGCGTGCGTGCGTGTTCGTGTGTGTGTGTAAGTGTGTGTGCGTGCGTGGTAGCGTTTGTGCATGTGTGTGTGTGCGTGCGTGTGTGTGTGTTCAATGAACAAGCGAGGCTAGGGCCAGGAGCCAAAATCATATTGTCAAACATTTCCTGACCTTCCAGTTTTTTTGTGATTTTCTGCCAACTTTAATTTATTTATTGAGCAGTGGGTCTGTTTTATTTTTCATAAGTCATATTTTTATTGACTCGTTGTCCAGTGAGACCTTTATTTTGGCTTGATTTACAAAATATCTGATCTTAGTGTTTCAGAGCAAGTAGACCAGGAGCCAGACTGAACTGCAGTGCCCACATTTATTTGAAATTGTACATACTGCGCGTAAAAGTCAGTCTTTCTACAAAGTAACTTTTGAGAAAACACAGCTTTTATATGCACTGAAACAAGGCCCTGTATTAAAATCCCTTCAAATAACCATGAACCGAGTAGCATTACTACATGTTTTGTATGGAAAACAGAAAGTCAGTTAATACAAAAAAAAAGAACTAAGGCCATTACACTAATATGCACTAATAGTGAGGTGATTTTCATTTCAAATAATGAGAGAAATTAACAGTAAAGAGCTGATCAGGTCCAGATGTGCGTGCGGCCTCCAGGGACTGGAGCGAGCATTCAACACACTGAAAACATACGGCACTGTCCGTCTGTCTGTCTGTCTGTCAGTCAGTCTGTTAGCTGGCCTGTCTGTAGCACTGTCCGTCTGTCTGCCTGTCTTTTAGCTGGCCTGTCTGTCTGTTAGCTGACCTGTCTGTAGCACTGTCCGCCTGTCCGTCTGTCTGTCTGTCTGTTAGCTGGCCTGTCTGTAGCACTGTCCGTCTGTCCGTCTGTCTGTCTGTCTGTCTGTTAGCTGGCCTGTCTGTAGCACTGTCTGTCTGTTTGTTAGCTGGCCTGTCTGTAGCACTGTCCATCTGTCTGTCTGCCTGTATATCTTCCGCCTCGTAGTGTTTTGGCCGTTTGACTGGAAGTCGGGTCCTGGTCGTTTCCTCAGCAGATGCCTCCCTCCCACGGTCCGCTGAGTTGCAATTGTGGCTAACCGCTAATCGCCGGACGTGTGCTGTAGCTCGTTAGCTTAGCGTAGCTCGTTAGCTTAGCGTAGCTCGTTAGCTTAGCGTAGCTTGTCAGCCTTGCGTTGCCTTTGACGCTCGTGCGTCGTAGCGGTTGTGGTTTCCTGTGCCGTACGCTCACGCCTGCGGGAATAGCAAAAGGGGGGAGGGGGGGTAAATGTCTCTCAGTAATTGAATAATTTTTCTCTTTCTCATCCTTCCTTTTTTGGGGTGGTAAGTGAGGGAGAAGATTACCCAAGGCCACGGTGGCTCAGGACTCGAACGCATCGAGGGTTTATCGAAGAAGGCTGCACGTTCACTCCAGGCCTTATAAATAAACAGTCAAATCGAAACTCTAAAAGCCTGAATAAAGTGTATCTTTTTATGCAATATAATTATTTACACACAAGACTAAATACTTGCTTTCAATTGTTGTGATTAATAAAATATAATTATCATTAGTATTTTGAATGTTTACAAATTTCCTAAATATCTGCATTTGCAAAGGGCCCGTGAATCAGACCACCATTTTGTTTTTTGTTTTTTCTCAACTTACGAATATTGAAGACAAACAACGACGCCATCTTGACCCCTCAGCCTTCAAACTGAAGGGGAATATTGATTTGCCGATTCTGATCCTTCAGCTTCCTCACAGATAAAGAGATGCTTTTGCGGCAGAAGCGTACTGATGTTGAAAGAAATCCACTCTTCTCACTGGTGGCATCGGCCCTGACTACAGAGACAACGTTGTTTAAAAATGTCTGAAATGAAATGGCACGAATGCTAGATTAGTGTGAGTCATTCATCTTTGGTGCCTGAAATTTAATCATACTTTCGTAATTTTTCATAATTTCTTAATTGACTTAATTGACTCTGACTCCGTATTCACCTGGGGGGACGGGGCAGGGGGCGGGGCAGCGGGGGCGTTAGTGGCAGTCTAAGCTTTGCTTGGACCCACCTGTCGCAGGTGCTGATTGGTCGGTGAGCTTGGCATCGGCCCCACCTGTCGCAGGTGCTGATTGGTCAGTGAGTTTGGTATTGGATCCATCTGTCGCAGGTGCTGATTGGTCAGTGAGCTTGGCATTGGACCCATCTGTCGCAGATGCTGATTGGTCGGTGAGCTTGGCGTGGACCCACCCGATTGGTCAGTGGAATTGCCTCCTTGAAGTAGACCAGTTTAGGTGAAATGTGCTGCTTGTATCTGATTGTTGGTAAAGCTCCCGTATGGTCTGTTCACTGCTCTGAAGAACAACAGGGAGTTTTCATATTAAAGACCCTGTGCTGTCAAAATAATAATTTTGTAATAGTTGCACAAAAAAACAAAGGACAAATGCTATGAAATGTTGCTATTTAGTTGATATTTTAAATGTGTAATTTTTTTTTTTTATTCTGAAAAAATTTCCTATATTTTCCATTACATGTGGATTTGGTGTTGGTGATTTGGGGACCTTGTTTATTGCAGAGCAGATTGGTTTTATATTTTGCCCAATCCGCAGTGTCACTGATTACTTTAACCAATCAGAGGTGCCAGTGATTACTTTAACTTATCAGCGGCATCGCTGATTGCTTTAACCTATCAGCGGCATCGCTGATTACTTTAACCAGTCAGCGGTGACGCTTTACCTCAAAAAGGAAATTTTCTAATTGTCATATTTATAAATTTTTTAAAAAGTAAGTATACATCTTCATCTAGTGGCTTAATGAGCGCTTGGAACGCAAGATTGCGAGTGATTGCGGAGGGTCTTTAAGAGGCCGTTCGCTTCGCCTCATTTCTGTGAAGAATTAGGCTGCCTGAGCTGGGAGTTCTCGCCCACTCTCTCTCTCTCTCTCTCTCTCTCTCTCTCTCTCTCTCTCTCCGTCTTTCCACCCCTCTCTCTCTCTCTCTCTCTTTCTCTTTCTCTGGTGTATTACGAAATCGCTACAGTGCCCACATTTCAAAAATAGACCCTTTTGTTTTCATACTGTCTTTAAAAATAAAGAAAAAGAAAGCCAGTGTGACCGTAATCAGACACAGGAGGGTGAAGCCAGGATGGCCGGGGAGGGGGGTGGGTAGAGGGGCCAGGGGGGAGGGGATCGGGGGGGAGGGGGCCTGAACCTGTGGGTCCTCTGGAGATCCTATCTGAGGGGACTGAGGCTCTGCCACCCAGCTCTGCCACGGCAGCGATGCAGGGGAAATCACGAGGTTGGTTTCTGAGTAAAAACTCCTTTTTATTGAAAATGCCCCCCCCCCTCCCCCCTTTTAATGAAATTGGCCAGCTATAACTGGCTGCCATCCAACGTAAACCTAAATGGTTTGTGTACATCCCATCCCCGTACCTGCAGTACCTGCATCCCATGTGCTGTACCCAGCCGACCCGCTGTTGTGTTTCGAGGCCCCGCCTGTACTGTGGACAAGCGAGCTCCCGTCCGGAGTCTTCTGTTCTTCCCGCGGTTGGCGGGATGCAGAGGTAGGGGAGCCTGGGCCGAACGCAGAGCTTCCTGTGGGCGTCGCCCAACCGAACGGGTGTCTTACGAATGTGTTAGCCGCGCGGCTAACAGGCGTGCTACGATTGTGTTAGCTGCTCGGCTAACGGGCGTGTTACGAATGTGTTAGCCGCACAGCTAACGGGCACGTTACGAATGTGTTAGCCGCACAGCTAACGGGCACGTTACGAATGTGTTAGCTGCTCGGCTAACGGGCGTGTTACGAATGTGCTAGCCGCGCAGCTAACGGGCGTGCTACGAATGTGTTAGCTGCGCGGCTAACGGGCGTGTTACGAATGTGCTAGCCACGCAGCTAACGGGCATTTAACTGGCTGTGTGGTTGGCTGGTGTTATTCGACCAGCCGGTGGCGGCAGCGGCGCAGATTAACCGCGGGCTCCAGGGGGTAATGAGGGGGATCCGTCTCCGCAGAACAAGCGATGCTTCAGCCGGGCGGAGAGTCCTCCGGCTGACCCCGGCTTTACTGCCTTCGTCTATAAAGTTAATGCAAAAAGGTTGGATCCATATTTCCTGACCGAAGAAGCTTTCCCTGACATTTCCATGTGTGGCATGGGGATGGGCGGAGGCCAGGGAGGGAGGGAGAGAGAGAGAGCAAGAGAGGGAGCGAGAGAGAGACAGAGAGAGAGAAATTAATGGAGAGTGAGAAAGGGGAGATGAACAGAGAGAGAAGAGAGAGAGAAATGGAGGGGGGGAGACAGAGGCAGAGAGAAGAGACAGAAAGGAGAGGGAGAGAGAAATGGAGAGAGAGAGCGAAAGAGAGGGAGACAGAGAGAAGACTGAGAGGGATGGAGCAAGGGACAGGAGAGAGAGGCAGAGAGGGGAGGAGGGAGAGAGGTTTGGAGAGGAATTCATCACAGCTAGTCTATAAGTCTTAAGGTGCTGGTGTGTCAGTCTGGAAGGGAGGATCCAATTCATCAAATTCAGTCGCTCAGAGGTTTTTCCTCTTTCATTTCAGCTGTGAGGAACAGATCCGTTTGGAAGGAGAACATGAGAGATAATCAACATGCAGGCCAACTCCTTATAATAATAAACGACAGTTTCTCAACTACGGATACGCATTTCCTGGGGTTTTTCTTTAAGACACGCTGTAAATTGCATGTGTGCATTTGATGCTTTTTTAAAAATTTATTTATCTGGGGGTGGGGATTTCACCTGGATTTGAATGAGGCTGTAGGATAGGAGTGTGGTTGCCAGATGCATAATTTATGTACGGATATAAACTCCCCCTGCAGAAGGGACGCCCCGTTTTTATGCTGTGACATATTTTACGTCCTCTGCGCCTCTGGCGTCCCGGCACAGGCATGGCGAGCCGATCTCCGAGGCCGCGAGAAGAGGATGCGGATGCAGCCGCGGCGAGCGAGATTCCGGAACCCGCTTTCGCTGCCTGGTTTCCGATCCCGACGCCTATTTCTCAATCCCCGGGTTTCCCAGAATCTTTCTCACAGGCCTCTCACAGCACACTGCCCCAGACATGGGATAAACCTGTAAACCCTGTGCGCTCAAACAGGCCTGAAGCACACAGACACTGGTACTAATGTCCCTGGTTAATTAGTGCACTCGGACACTGGTACTAATTTCCCAGGTCAATTAGTGCAGAGAAACAGCCGTAAAGCACACGGACACTGGTACTAATGTCCGAAGTTAATTAGTGCACACAGACACTGATACTAATGTCTCAAGTTAATTAGTGCACACAGACACTGATACTAATGTCTCAGGTTAATTAGTGCACTTGGACACTGATACTAATGTCCCAGGTTAATTAGTGCACTCGGACACTGATACTAATGTCCCAGGTTAATTAGTGCACTCGGACACTGATACTAATGTCCCAGGTTAATTAGTGCACTCGGACACTGATGGGGGGGTAGTTAATTCTCTTTGTTTCCATTGACGCCCGAGCGGTCGTCTCATTGAGCTGAGAGTGCTGGCGCATTCTCGCCCGCGGGGGAAAGGACCGTGCCGGACCACCCCTGCCGTCCGCCCGCCCGCGCGCGCGTGTGTGCTCATCGATAATGGATTTATAATTATTACAGTTCGCACTGAGTGCTTACAGATGAGTGGCGCTGCATACTAATGATTCAGAACCATGATCAAATGTGGGAACGTTCTGTACCTGCCATGGAAGGCCCAGTCGTTCTCACAGTGGAATATTATATAATTACCATATATATATATTTGTGTGTGTGTGTGTGTGTATAGGTAGGTAGGTATGTATGTGTATATATAAGTGTATATATACTGTGTGTGTGTGTGTGTGTGTGTGTGTGTGTGTGTGTGTGTGTGTTTAGAGAATGCCAGTTAAACCAGAATTTGGAGATGTAGAATTGAGAGAGAGAGGGGGAGAGAGAGAGAGAGAGAGAGAGAGAGGGGGAGAGTGAAGGAGAGAGAGAGGGAGGGGGAGAGAGAGGGAGAGAGAGAGAGAGAGAGAGAGAGATTATAAGCCTTGCCCTCAGTGTGTGTTGGAGCGGTGAATGCAATTATGCACATGAGCTAATCATAACAGTCACCCTGATATATATATATATATATATATATATAGCCTATATATATATATGAATTGGATCTGCTCCCCTGTGGGCACAGGGTCTTTTCTCTAATCTCATTGGCTGATTGGATGGTGCTGACGGGCAGAAGGTCTTTTCTCTAATCTCATTGGCTTATTGGACGGTGCTGACGGGCAGAGGGTCTTTTCTTTAATCTTATTGGCTGATTGGATGGTGCTGACGGGGGAGAGGTGGTGTGGTGTGTGTCAAGGCAACGGCAGCGAGCTGTGGCAAGCTTAGCAGCAGTGTTGCCAGGTTTGAAAACGGAGAACCCGCCCAAAGCAATTTTTTTCCCCTGCACAATATATTACGCCCAATCTGGCAACCCTGCTTAGCAGTGTCCGTTTTATGGACATAGGCTTTTCCCTCTGTGTAACCCCAGTACCTGCTGCGTTTCTATTGGCTGAATCTGAATTACACAATGGCAGATTGCAGGCTCATTACAAGGACACAAGCAACTGTCTGATGGCTACCTCTAACTAAATCAGTGAACTCCAATGTCAAGTTATAGCCTATGTGCTTAGCAGATGGGTCTTGCCAAGAACACCTGTAAAGATTGAAATTTGATATTATCCACTTATTACTTAAACTGGAAGAGTGTTTCCTGTACTAAATCCCACATATTCCAATGTATTCGTATGATTCCAGTCTGCGGCCTTCTGGCCAAAGGCCTTGTTCCACTAGAGGAAAGCACAAGGTATAATCACCGGAGTGAGAATATGCATTTAATTATTTTTTAATTAAAATTAAAGGCTTGATATATTATGCATATGTCCTTGTCATCAAAAAAGATAAATATGAATTATTGCATTTATTAAGCGTTTTGTATTTTTAAACAACAAATACAACATAAGCTTTGTATTCGTTATCCAATAGCTACACACTATAGAGAAAAAATTAGGCTGTTTTTGAGAAGGAAGAAAATAACACTCCTGTCATTGGGGGGGTGAGGGAGGGGGGGGGGGGAGAAACATATTTTTAATTAAAAATTAGATTCTTTATTCAGCTGTGTGCCAAATGCATCAGTAAACCAAGGTCCCATAATGGGAGGTTGTTAAAATCGTGCTGTTTGTGGGCACCATGGGAAATGTAGTCATTCGTGAACTAGAGAGCTGGGGTGTTGCAAAGCGGCTGGCCCAGTTCCCATTCCAGGGCGCGTATTAAAAAAAGTCATACCTTCAGAAATAGCCTACGCTACGCCATATATCATCATCAAAAATTTGGGTTTACTTTCCTTCCCCTTCAGAGATCCTCTGAAGGAAGCTTCATCAGTCAGAACAGAGTCATGGCAGCCTGCTGCTCTTGCGTCTGTCATCACCAAACGGTTTTGGGAAAACTTTGTACTTCAGACTTTTTCAATCAGTCAACCAATCAGTCAACCATCCTATGACCAATAAGGACGGAGTGTAGCACAGTGGGTAAGGAACTGGACTTGTAACCGAAAGGTTGCAGGTTCGATTCCCGGGTAGGACACTGCTGTTGTACCCTTGAGCAAGGTACTTAACCGAAATTGCTTCAGTATATATCCAGCTGTATAAATGGGTACAATGTAAAAATGCTATGTAAAAGTTGTGTAAGTCGCTCTGGATAAGTGCCTATCTGCTAAATGCCTGTAATGTAATGTAATGTAATGTAATATTTACAGTTTGCATGCAGACTCACAGGTGATACAACACCTGTTAAACTTGGCAGTGATGCTTTGGCCCCCGTAAATTGGAAATGGGTGCCAACGCGGGTGTGTATCCCAGGGCAGTGTTCTCAGTGACTGTGTGCAAGCCCCAAACGCCATCACTTCCTGTTACAAATTCTCAGGTGACGGCTAGCCTGTATCGGCTCTTCTGGGGAACCCAAAACTTTTTTTTACAATACAGCGTCCAGTACAGGTGTACTCTCACCCATTTCCTCAAGAATTTATTCAGAGCTGAAGACGTCCTGTCTGGCTTTCAATCGGACCTGGTCTTCGATGAGCCTGTCACCAGTGATGGGCAGAGCCTGGAACTTGTTTATGCTTATAAATTGCAGTGGCACTGCAAATGATCACAGAATCTCCTTAATTTAGCAAGTTACGGTCATCTGTGCAGTTGTATGCCTCACCAAGCTTGCCACCTTTCCTGTATTGCAGTATTACTTGAACCTCTCCTGACAAACTCCAAAATGTTGGCCTTCCTGAACCTCAGTTGTAGTCCCTGACCTACTGTTGAGGTTGTGCTTGGACAGTGCTCTTCAAAGGCCTGGTTCCAATAAAACCCTGCCCGTTAACTTTGACAAACAAGTAAATAACACAGTCGCTTTTTTTATTGGCTTTACAAGGAGTTTGACAAGTGGGGGGGGGGGAAGCGAATAGCCATCAAGCGGCATCTTAGAGCTGTGAATATGTACTTGTGATTTTAAAGGTGGAATAGGGGGTGTAAACCAGTGGGATTTGCAGTTACGAACCGCCTGACCACCCCGCCCGCCCCCGCCCCCGCCCCCATCCCCAGCCCCTGTCCGGAATATTTCACCGCCCGCCCCCCCCCACCCCCCCCCCAGCCCCTCCATCTGGAGGAGAGTGATTGACATGATTCTGGTCTTAAGGCAGAAGGACCTCCCAGTGGAGCATGGGGGACGTGGTCTGTGGGGGGGGGGGCGGAGTATTGATCCAGATAAGAGCTCAACTCAGAAACGCAGCCGGACCTCGCCGTCGGGGGAGTCGATCGAAAAACCATCAGGGTCATATCCGGCCCCGGGCTCGCTGGGTATTTTATTGGGAGATCTCGGGGGGGGGGGGGGGGGGAATGGAGCGGCTTTAATGGCTGCTTGTGTGTAGCCATCCTGGCGTATGGACTCCAAGAGGCACAATTATTCTTTTCATTATCATTTATTTTTTTATTAAACCATCTTTGGGCCGCGTATAACCTGTGAACCTCAATATCAGATTGTCAACGGAGAGGCCCAGGTAAATGGCTCCATTTTAGCCCAATCTGAACACAAGCCATTCTTACAAAAAGACAGAACACCAATACTGATGGCTTTCATTTTTTTGTGCGCTGGTTTGTTGTTGGGTTTAGCGTCAGCCAGTGTTTATGCTCGATTTTCTTTTTAGTTATTCATTTAATTCTGAATCCTCACCAAAAGTTGAAAGTAAAATTAGAAAATAAAATTATTTTTTTTTAATTAAATAATAATACAAATAATATAATCTTTTTCCATGTCTGTGATATTGCTCTTTATTGCAGGGCTTCCCAGCCCTTCTCCTGGAGATCTACCGTCCTGTAGGTTTTAATTTCAACCCTAATTTGGCACACCTGACTCTACGAAATAGCAGCAAACAAGATCTTTAGCTGTTGAATGAGGTGTGCTTTGTTAGGGTTGGTGTGAAAACCTGCAGGACAGTAGATCTCCAGGATCAGGGCTGGGCAGCCCTGGTCTTTAGCTTCCTTTGCTAACAGGTGTCTCCAGGTGTGCAGTGCAGCCGGCTGGGCTGGAGTTTTGAAAGGTGCGGAGGTGAGGGTGGAGGAGGGCGGGTGTCGTGGGTTCCAGGGGAGGGTACCGTCCCGTAGGGGGCTGCTCTGTTCTCTGTGGTTTTGTTCCGTTCTGCTCTCCCTGCGTGTGTGGACTTTAAGAGTAAAACGAGGACTCCGAGCATTGTGGGTAAGAGGCAGACCGAGGGTTTGGCGTCCCACACATTCCCCACGCCCCTGGGCCCTTGGGTGCTGCTGTAAACACTGACATCATCCCAAAACCCCACGCTACAGAGCTTCACTCGCCCAGAGCACTTCAGGACTGTTTTTTATTTGTATGTGGTCGCTCCCGTTTAAAGTTTAGGTTGGATACGGTGCGGCTGTTCCTCTTGATGTCATGCCTTTGATGCATGGAGAACGAGGTTTGGGATTGGGCTAATGTAGCTCCCGTGTCAGTGTGTTTATGGAACTGGAAATGTCACAAAGCCCGTCTGACAGACTCATCAGCGATGCCAGCGCACTGACGAGCCTATCTTGACATAGCACATTGAGCTGGCCTGTTCAGGCACTGCCATCCTCTCCCCCAATCTTTCTCTCTTTCTTTCTCTCTCTCTCAGTCTCTCTCCCTCTCCCTCAATCTCTCTCTCTCAGTCTATCTCCCTCTCTCTCGATCTCTTTCTCTCTCAGTCTATCTCCCTCTCCCTCAATCTCTTTCTCTCTTTCTCTCTCTCAGTCTCTCTCCCTCAATCTCTCTCTCTCAGTCTATCTCCCTCTCCCTCAATCTCTGTCCCTCTCTCTTTCTTTCATTCTCTCTCTGAATGTCTCCCCCCTCTCTGTCCCTCAATCTCTCTCCCTCTCTCTCTCTTTCTCTCATCTCTCTCTCTCTCACTCTCAATCTCTCTCCCTCTCTTTGTCTCCCTCCCCCCTCTCTCTCTCCCATCCCCGTTCAAACACACACAATCACATACACCCATGCATGCTCACACACACACACACACACGCACACACTCATACAATTACATTCTCTCACTCATGCACACACACACACTCAGCTCTTTCGCTCACACACACACTAAAGTGTAGCAGCATAATGGTGACATCACTTAGACATACAATCCTAAGTGTTCAGGTCCCTGGAGGTTGGAGATTACATATGTGTGAGTGTGTGTGTGTGTGTGTCAGTGTGTGTGAGTGTGAGCATGCATATACATATGCACATATATTCCCAAATCAATTAGCCTTTCCTGGCTTCCTAATCCCGCTCTGCCCGGAACGGTTGGGATGGGACTGGATGGGACTGGAATTTTAAGCAGTGGCCTGACAGCCTTGTGCTGGGAGAATACACAGCAGCTGCTGCTGGGTCTACTGCAGCCAGCACTGCATCCGTATTACCCGCCTTCCCCACATTTCAGTGTCTCTGGGGATTTCCCCCAACATAAAACCCCCCTCTAAATGAAATTAGAGGGACAGTTTTAGGGACGTTCTGTCTCCATAGAGACAGAGGAAGCTCTGGGCTCTGTCAGGGATGGTCAGCTTTACCCCAGAAACTTTATTTATTTATTTTTTGTAATATTTATAGTTTAAGTCATGAACAGGGCCTAAAACTTTTAATTAAATTTTCTTAATTTTTCCACGGAGTCACATAACAATAGATTTATCCTGCTTCCTCGGTCTGCAGTCTCTCTCCCCGTCTTTACCTCAGCGATGCTTTTGCGTGTTTCCAGATATATATAATTATGGCAAGATGAATAAGCATTTATAATATGTGCTGCTGTTATTGTTATTATGACTTTTAACAGCCACTGCTGTACATTTTAATTGCTCTCTAATTTATTATTATCAAAAAGGGACTTCTAAAAATATCACTAAACATTTTAGCGGAACCATACACAAGACAGTAAGAGACGTGATGAAAAGTTGCTTTAATTTATTCGCCCGGAACGTGTTCTCTGAACTGCTCGTTTTTGTTTCTTCTGTCAAACGTGTGCAATTACTGTACGAGCCATATTTTTAGAAAAGCCATAAATGCATAATTGCCTGTCTTTGCCTCTTGAGTTTTCTTAAGAAATAAGTGAAATATAGAACAATAAGAAAAATTATTAAAATACATTTTAAAATAGCAAATCTATATGCAGACCACCCACCCTCCAGTGCGAAAGGAGAGAACACGAACACAGGCTTTTGTTCTAACAACACAAAATGTCATCACTCATCCTGTGAAAAGCCGTGTATAGGGTTTTAAACTGACGGGGCTCGTTGACAAGTGGTATTTACCCTGACCGTTATGACCCTGTTACTGCTGCTGCGAACGATTTTTGTTTTTGTTTTTTGTTTTTTTTACCGGAACGGCAATCTCTCTCTCACCGCCACGGAAAGTAAATCGCCGTTGCTGTAGCCGTTATTACGCGTTAGCCTCCTCAGAAATATTATACCCCTGGGGGCGCCCATGGAAACGGACACAAAAGCAAAAACGGTAAATATGCGGCGAGTTCTTTATCTCGCGGAAGAGGGGAGTCAGCGCGCACTTTAAAACGCAGTCCCAAACCCCGCAGAGGAGGCCGGTCCCTCTGAGCATTCATATCGTTTATGTTTACATTAAGCGCAGAATACCAGCAAATCGCCGTTTGTTACGCCCCGCTAACTTCCAAATAGGGTTAATGAGGTTAGCTTTGTTATGCTTGAGAAAGCTTATGCTAAACTATCCTACTATGCCCAGGCTCCCTCCACCTCCCTTACAGCATTAGTTATTAGTTATCGGTTACAATTATTACTAATTACTTATTGTGTTGGTTGGTATTGGTTAGTTCTTGGGGAGAAATGATCCCATGTCTGACTCCACCAGGGCACAGTCTGGCTAAAAGTTAACTCTCCATCACGAGTCAACAAAACCACACAGAACAGCACCAGCTGAGATGCTGCTTACGGTGGAGAGCTGCGGCCGGTGAACCCCTAACCCTAACCCTAACCCTAACCCCCGGAAATGTCCCTCTGAGTTTTCAAACCGAGTTTTCCTGTGCAGATTTACGGAGGCGTGCAGTCTGAACCTCCATTTTAAGGATGGGGCGGTGGGCGGGGGTTTGTTTGTGGGGTGTCGGGTAAGAGCTCTTGTCGGACAGCCTGTGTGTCTGTGATGGAGAGGCAGACGGACAGGTTGTTGTCACCTGTTCTAAAGCTTTAAAAAGATGTCCCCCTCAGTGGCAGGGGGGGAGGGGGGTTGGGGGCGGGGGGAATCCATTGCATCCGCTCTCCAGCAGCCTAAACAAACCCTCAGGGGCGCAGATGGTGGGGGGGGAACACGTCCCCGCCCAGTTTCATAGGGACCCCCCCTAGTTGTATAAGCTTAAAAGTTGAGACCTTTCTTTTGCTCACAGTTTGGTCCCCCCCCCCCCCCCCCCCCCCCACACTTCAAGAATCTCTCCTGCGCCCCTGCAGACCCCCTAGCGTTGCCCAAAAAGACTGCAGCTATTAGACCAGACGGGAGAACCTGCCGTAAAATCACCTGCCGCGATAGACGAATCCCGCTGACGATTAATAATTACTCATAATTAGCCCCTCGTCTTCATATCTTCACAGTTGACGAACGCCGAGCGTGGCGTTGATGGATCTCGTTAATTAATCTCTCGCTGACAGTGGCTCTTCTCTGAAGCCACACTAGCTGGAATGCTGAGGGATTTCTGCGTCGAATCACAGCCTGGGAGGAATCGATGTCATTCGTAAAAATAGATCTTTATGTTGTCGCCAACGTTTCAATCAGTGGGCTCTGTGGTTGTCTTCAGAGTGGGGGGGGAGAAAATGTATACACGCAATAAAAGGAATGTGTTACTGCAACGTGAAAATCCATAATGGAAAGAGCATTTTACATTGGCTAAGCTTTGCAAACAGATTTGTATACCACGCACGTAGTTAACATATCAGTAATCAGTGTCAGAGAAAGCCCATATCACTGGCTGTGGTGTGACCACAGCCACAGTAATATATCCAAGTCCTTTCCTGCTTTCCTGTCAACTTCTGTTCCTCATTATTTAACCCTTTAAGGCAGACCTGCCCAATCCTGTTCCTGGAGATCTACCGTCCAGTAGATTTTCACTTGAACTCTTATGAAGCACACCTCATTCAACAGCCAGAGATCTTGCTGAGCTGCTAATTGGTAGAGTCAGGTGAGCCAAATTAGGGTTGAAATGAAAACATACAGGATGGTAGATCTCCAGGAACATAATTGGGAAGCCCTGCTTTAAGGTGTAAGATGACAAATAAGTAAATAGAATGTTCTCAATTGAACATTCTAATGCTGATGTCACAATCACTACTGGCAACAGAAAGCAGTGGGGTTCTAGAACACTGAAAAGCATTCCATAAAACCTACTCTTCACTGGGTTAATTAGCACTAACACTTACAGTATGTGATCTGACAACACATATTTTATAATTATAGTAATATTGTGTGCAATAAGGCATAACATATGTGCTGTGCTTAACCACGCTTTTACATTTACTTGTTTATCAAGCAAGCATTATTGCTTCAGCTGGAGAAAAAAAATGATTTTTTACATTACATTACATTACAGGCATTTAGCAGACGCTCTTATCCAGAGCGACTTACACAACTTTTTTACATAGCATTTTACATTGTATCCATTTATACAGCTGGATATATACTGAAGCAATTTCGGTTAAGTACCTTGCTCAAGGGCACAACGGCAGTGTCGTACCCGGGAATCGAACCTGCGACCTTTCGGTTACAAGTCTAGTTCCCTACCCACTGTGCTACACTCCGTCCCACATTTTGCCGTTTGTGGTCGTTTTCTTCTGTAAATATTGAACTGCGGTTGCCGTCTACGTAGGCTGAAGGCTTGCCATTTCTGCAGCGTTCCCTGAGTAACAGCCTACGTTAATTGCTGAGCCGCGTATAAATCAACCAGAATAAAGGCTCCAGGAACACAACCCGTATGGAGCCCGGGGATTTACTGTGTGTAATTTATATGTGATATGAAGTCAGTGTATGAGGCGTTTACAGTGAGCCGCTCCACGAGCGCATCCAGCTTAATTAGCTAACTGAGCTGTGGGGTTAAGTGGTGGAGGCAGGAGCCTGCTTACACACTGACACTGCGGGGACCAAATTACCCTCATTTTCACACACACCCCCTCCTCGCGTTGACATTCACGCCGCGCTGTGGTTCGTTCCCCCCTGGCCGTGCCTCCTCGCAACGAGAAAAAAAAAAAAAGGAAAAAAGATTATTTGTATGCCATCTTAATTCCCCCACGGCTTGTGTATCTGTCTCTGATTACACTTGTAAATATCCACACACACACACACACACACACGACTTTACAATCAAATAACCTCCTCCACCCCACCCCCCCCACACACATAAACACGCCCCCCCCCCCCCATTAAGAGCTGATAAAAACCGACGATAAACAGAAATTGCCGCTGAGAAGCAGAGATGAACACATCATTAATATAAATACGTTATTTATATGAGTCCATTACTGATAAGAACGTGTCATTTTTCCATGACAGACGTTGGGAAGTGAAGCAGGGGAAATGCTGGCTGAGAGCTAATCAGGAAAATGGAGGGAAAGTCACGTTAAAATGGGTCAACAGGTAGCGGGCCTCTCCGCAGACAAACAGGCAACCTTCAGCCATGATCAGCTCTGACAGACGATAATTGAGATCAGCATTGCGGTGTAACTCAAATAAATCCAGTTTAGCCAAACTCCGGATTGGAGAGAAATTGAGTCTCTGTTCTTTATGCCACTTTCCTACTATTATTATTATATTCCAGAGAAGGTTATTATTCATTTTTATTATTCGTAATGAATATCATAATTTGTGCTCTAAAACCCGCGACTCCAACTCTTAAGAGCGTTTTTTTTCGCTTCTGCTATTGCTCTTTTCGCCAAACCTTTCAGTCCGCAGGCCAATGGAATCACGCTAGAAGCGGGCTGTGTTGCAGAACTGCCCTCCCAAGTCTGATTTAATGAAATGGTCCTTCATGGCCCTTCTGAGTTTCCGTACTGGATGGTACCGATACCAGGAAGTGCCAACAGGTGTCTTAAAACCACTAGGTTTGGTGGAATGTTCTTACATTCAAAGTATCTTGGTTCCATTACGGGCATTTGGTTATCAAATTAGACAATCATCTCAAATATTATTATTATATATTATTGGGTTAATTTCCAACAATAATTGCACTAACTGCTTGTGCAAAGCTATTCCGTTGTGCTTTTCTGATTGAAATGTAATGAGTCCGATTCCACCCCCTGATTGATGGAAGGGCTCTTTAAACCATGTCAAGCTTAAATATGCTTAAAGAACATAGTTCACTTCCTTCTTTAAAAAATTACAGATGGATTTGCTGTCATGTTTCAAGAATTGTGATTGACAGAGTGTGGAAAGTGATTTTTGAGAACCGGGTGTATAAAGTTGCTTTGGTTTTTAAATCTCTAGTAAGGTTGGATCCTGTAAGCCTATTTTGGTCAGTTGGACCACAAACATCTCTCCTCTGCTGTTCATTCAAATGTATTTAAGCAGTGTGGCCAGTTTGCACATGAAAGCAGCAGTTGTCATATTCCCTACCTCGTGTGGGCTCGGTTTTTTTTATTTTTGATTTCAGCTTTATTTAACCCAGGTAGTCACATTGAGATTGACTCTTAAGTCAGTTTGACTCATGATTGACTTTTGAGTCACACCTGAGATTGGAGCCCCTGGACCAGACCTGGGCATTTTACGGCCCGCGGGCCGGATGCGGCCCTTTGGTTGACTCTGACCGGCCCGCGTAAGGTTCATAAGAAATTACAAAATAAACTTTTTTTTTGAAGTTATACACCCTGTGTTTTTTACGTAGTGCATAGGGACGTAAGGTACGTACGTGATGCGTGTTACCACAGAGCTGAAAAAACTGCTAAAAAACTTTTCGGCTCTGTGCGTGTTACTGAATGGACGTTAGCTGTCTCGACGACTTTCACCCCCAAAATGTCAACTAAAAAAAGAAAGGTAGACGCTGAATGCAGGGTTTTCAAGAAGACATGGACTGCAAAGTATTTGTTTACTGAAATCAGAGGTAAAGCGGTGTGTTTGGTTTGCGGGAACCAGATTGCAGTGTTAAAGGATTACAATTTGAGTCGGCATTACGAGACGAATCATTCAGAGACATATAAAAACTTGAATAATGCTGAAATGGCGCGGATATCGGAAGATTTGGTCGTTAAGCTACAAAAACAGCAAGGATTTTTTACAAAGCTTCACACATCCAGGGATGCAGCAACCAGGACCAGCTTTGTAATTTCCCACAAAATCGCTAAAAACAGTAAGCCATTCTCAGAGGGCGAGTTCGTAAAAGAGTGCTTGGTGGACTCTGCAGCCCTACTATGTCCTGAAAAAAAAGAAGCTTTTGAGCACGTCCCGCTGTCCAGGCGCACCGTGACAAGAAGGATCGAGGACATTGCGGTAAATTTGGAACTTCAGCTGCAACGTGATGTGGCAAATTTTGACTTTTTCTCTTTGGCTTTGGACGAGAGCTGTGATGTCCGTGACACAGCCCAGCTACTTGTATTTGTCCGTGGGATAACGGACTTCAAGATTACAGAGGAGCTGGCAGCAATGCGCTCAATGAAAGGGACAACGACGGGGAGCGATTTGTTCACGGAGGTAAATGCATGCATGGACACGCTGGGACTGAAATGGGACAGACTGACGGGTGTTACAACGGACGGTTGTCCAAATTTAACAGGGAAAAATGTCGGGCTGTTGAAACGTTTGCAAGATAAAGTGACTGAAAACAACGCAGATCAGAAAGTAGTATTTTTGCATTGTATTTTACATCAGCATGTGTTGTGCAAGTCAGTGCTTAAAATTGACAATGTGATTGATGTTGTAACTAAAATAGTTAACTTTATTAGGGCACGAGCATTGAATCACAGGCAGTTTGTTGCACTTTTAGAGGAGCACGAGACAGAACATGTTGATATCAGCTATCACACAGCTGTGAGATGGCTCAGTCTGGGTAAAGTGCTAAAAAGAGTCTGGGATCTGAAAGCAGAAATCCGAGAGTTTTGTGAAAAGAAAGGCAGAGACATCCCAGAGCTCTCAGATGAGAAGTGGATGGCAGATTTTGCATTTGCTGTTGATGTGACCGCACTGATGACTGCACTGAACACCAAACTGCAAGGCAAGGGCCTTTTCATCCATGAAATGCACAACCTAGTGAAGGCTTTCATGACGAAGTTACAGTTTCTTTCGAGGCAACTGGAGAGCAACAATCTTACTCACATGCAAACCCTGAAAGAAGTCACACCATCAGATGATAACCTCCGCAGGTACTCATCCATGTTAGGAGCACTGCATGATGAGTTTTCAAGGCGATTTAAAGATTTCAGAACAATGGAGAGTGAAATGCACTTGATTTCCTCTCCATTTACCTGCAATGTGGATGATGTGCCTAGTGATGTCCAGCTGGAACTCATTGACCTGCAGTCTGATGCAGTACTCACAGAGCACTTTAAGTCACAACCACTGCTTCAATTCTACTCTTCTCTTAAGCAAGAGAAGTTTCCAAACATGAGGAGACATGCTCAGAAGATGTTTGTTCTCTTTGGATCTACCTACATATGTGAACAAACATTCTCAGTGATGAAGTTTAATAAGTCCAGATACAGATCCTTTCTCACTGATGATCATCTGTCAGCTGTGCTTCGCATCTCAACCTCAAACATTCACCCTGACTTTGATGCACTTGTTAAAGACCAACAGAGACTAGATTTCTCTCACTGAACAAGAAAAAACTGAAAAACGCAGAATGAGTGACAAGTGAAAATGTTTTAACTACAAATGTAGGCATCATTATTTTTCTAATATGATGTATCTTACTGAATTTGGCTGAAAATGGTCACTAATGTAATGAATCAAAAACTGTTCAAATGTTCACATTTTGTTAACCATTATTTTAGGAAATTTTATTGAGTAAATGTCATTTTTCCTAAGACAACCTCTCTTTTTCATTGCTCAATTTTAACTTATACTCTTACCAGTCTTACCAACTAATCAAAACAATTAATATTATGCAGACTTTTGTCCAGCCTTTTGGTCCGGCCCTCCATAATATTTTCTTGTTCTCATGTGGCCCCATGTAAAAAATAATTGCCCACCCCTGCCCTGGACCCTACATGCCATTGGACGGTGGGAGGGTAGGGGGTGAAGGTTTGGGGTCTAAACCAAGGGGAGTCAGAGAGGCTCCTGAATCACGGGAGGGGGGGAAGGGAGGAGCGGTTTGGCGGTTTTGGCGGTTTGGGTTCTCCGCCGGACCGTGGTGCGGGGTTGTCATCCTGCTAACAGCCTCGCGCGAGCGCAGATAAATTACTGCAGCTGACGCCAGGGCCTTACTGCAGAGCAGCCGACATCCTTCCCCCTTTTTCTCTCTTTCTCACTCCCTCTCTCCCTATCTCTCACTCCCTCTCTCTCTCCCTCTTTCTCACTCCCTCTCTCTCCCTCTTTCCCACTCCCCTTTTCTCTCCCCCTCCCTCTCTCTTTCCCACTCCCCTTCTCTCTCCCTCTCCCCCTCTCTCTCCCTCTTTCCCACTCCCCTTCTCTCTCCCTCTCTCTTTCTTTCTCTCTCTCCCTCTCCCTCTCTCTCCTTCTTTCTCACTCCCTCTCTCTCTCCATCTTTCCTGCTCCCTCCCTCTCTCTCTCCCTCTCTCTCTCTCACTCCATCTTTCCCGCTCCAGAGTGGGATGCTGATTAACTGCTCCTCTCCACCAGTGTGCTGCTCATCCTCAAACCCCTTGCAGTCCGGACTCTTACTCTCTAACTCTCTCACTCCTTTTCTCTCACACTCCCTCTCACTCTCTTTCACTCCCTCTCGTTCTCTCTCTCTCCTTCTCTCTCCCTGTTTTTCCATGCACACTCCCTCTTTCTCCTCTCTGTCCCCCCTCTCTTTCTCCCTCTCTCTCCCTTCTCTGTGCTCTCCTTCTCTGTTTCCTCTCTGCCATCTTTCTCTCCCTCACTCCCTCTCTTTGTCTAAAATAAATGTGGACATAATCACAAGCACATAAATTACTGTGCGTTGTGTGGCCTATTCTCAATTCATACACAAATCCCCTCGCACAGCTGGGAGGTTCGATCCCCGACCACGGCACTTCCTGTGCTGAGATAATGACTATATTAATGATGATAATCTTTTCTTTTTCTAAAATGGACACGCATTGGTGGAAATAATGACCTTCATGAGAAATTCTCCTTAAGAGGACTCATTCCATCCAGGTCCTGAGGAGCCTGCTGGTGCCACGTCCTGCTGGCGTTCACTGCTAATCAGCCCTGTAATTGGTTAATTAAAACGCTTGATTAAACAGGCAACTCACCTCACCCGGTTTTCTCGGGTCTGAATCGGCTACGGCTTTTTAAGGGGGAAACAAAAACCAGCGGACCATGTGACTCCACAGGACCCGGGTCGTAGACCCTTGATTTAGGTCCATCGATTTTTTTTTCTTTTCTTTTTCCTCTCCTAGTCTGTATTCTAGAGAGAGCAAGCGAGCGTCCACAGATGTGTCAGGACTGGTTTTGACCAACCCGATGATTTCGGAGTTTCTCTCTGAGCCCTGCCTGTTGCCCTGTCCGTCCACCAAAGCTGTTCTACCCGTTAGCATCTTTTTCCTGGGCCCTGATAAAAATACTAACGATCCCTGCTATCCTCAATATCTGGCTGAACTGAATGTCCAGGAGAGTAGGTTCATTATATGTTCATTAGCCGGTGTTTCAGCATCATAAAAACACCAGGGTAATAATTGCCTCAGTGTACTGGTGCACTAGGGGAGACTCTGTTAATAGATCTAAGCACATATGATATAAGCACATTGTAATATTAGTGGCTGAAGTAATAGAGAGAAGTTGAGGGCAGTGGTGTAATGACTATAAAAAAAGGTATTTGCGATTTTTGCAGGAAGGTGTGCGTTATGTTGTGTGTGTGTGTGTGTGTGTGTGGAGGTAAGGCAGTTACAGAGTAAAACCAGAGGCTCTGGATTGAGGTCACACTGCAGTTTCCGTGGAAATGTGACCCTTGATAATGGCGCAATCATCCTGACCCCCCCCCCCCCCCCATCAACACAATTAAAACACAGCCCTGACTCTGGAGCCAGGGGTGTCATTAAAGCCTCTGGTGGTGTTTCCCCCCCCCCCCCCCCCCCACAGCTGTTTCTCACTGCAGGGCTGCTGATAAACACCCTGTTTCCTGGGCAGTCCATCCTGGAGGGGGGGGGTCTCACATAATGACCTGCCCCCCCCCCCCCCCCCATACACAGCCAGCACAGCCAGACTGACCTCTGCTGTCCTCGTACAGCTCCAAGAAGTACAATATCAGGTGCTAAATCTGAGCGGTGATCTCATTAAATCTTGTTGGGATGGGTGGTATTGGGGGGGAGCGGGGGGGACGACTACCTATATATAGTCATTTCATATCAAGTCTGGCCAGGGATCTCCTAAATTACCTTCGAGGACCCCCCTGTAGGAGACCCAGGGTTCCTCAGACCTCCAGGGTGTTGAGGGCCCTGCTGGATATAATCACGTGAAGGGAAGGAAGTCAGCAGCGATTTCATTTCAGTGCAAAAAAGGCTTTTGTTTTTATTTATTTTTGCGCACATACATGCACATACACACACATACACACCATCCATCCATTCATTATCTATACCCGCTTATCCTGAGCAGGGTTGCAGGGGGTGTGCTGGAGCCTATCCCAGCGTGCATTGGGCGAGAGGCAGGAATACACCCTGGACAGGCCACCAGTCTATCGCAGGGCACACACACCATTCACTCACACACTCATACCTGTGGGAAATTTAGTCTCCAATTAGCCTACCTGCATGTCTTTGGGCTGTGGGAGGACACCGGAGTACCCGGAGGAAACCCACGCAGACACTGGGAGAACATGCAAACTCCACACAGAAAGGCCCCAAGCCGAAATTTGAACCCACGACCTTCTTACTGTGAGGCGACAGTGCTACCCCACTGCACCACCGTGCAGTGCACCACAGATATACTGTATATACATGCACACATACATAAAATTAATTTAAGAAGTAACAGCGCGTAATTGCGAATAATGTAAATGCATAAAAAAAGATGCCATTCAGTTACACGCTCAGCTCCCTGCTTTACCTCCCTCTCGCACACCTGTTGGGGATTTTTCTCTCTGTGTTTAAGACCTCCAAGTCAAATTCCGTGATGTACGGCGGTCTGCGGCGCATCATTCTGGCGGCTGCCACATCCGTTCCGTCCTCCCGCGCCATCGCTCAGCCGGAGCCCAATAACCGCGCCCCCCGGCCGGCGCGCTGATTTCCCCCACCGAGACACGGAAATCCATCAACCGCTTTGCGGAGCCGCCCCCGAAAAAAATAAATAATAGTTTGCGCCGCGCGGTTCGGTTACATAAATTTAGCGCCGGGATTCTGACTGTCTGCATTCTCATTATGCCAGACCTTTTTTTTTAGGGAGCGTAGCTCAACCAGACTTCATGAAATTACTACAGAGGAAATATTCAAATGCAAATGAATGGTCATTAAAAGAGAGAGGGAGAGAGAAATAAACGTGATTAATCCCCCCGTTTTTTTTTTTTTTTTTTTGTTAAGAAACAACTTCCCTCGTCCTGGAGAATTTTAAGCGCAAAAAAAAAATCTACCGTGAAGGCCAATAAGGATTAAGCCATTCCAGGCAATGTGGAAACGGTAACTATTACAGTACCGCACGATTCGTCTCTGTGCTGGCGTTCTGTTATGGCGCGCGCAAACACTCATATGCATCCGGGGAGCTTTTTGCATTGCAGCGCGGGCAGGCTAACGGTGCTGAAACCGGGCAGGATTGATGGAGCTGGCTTTAATTACGGTGGCGCCAGCATGAAGAAGCTCGCCGCTAAATCACCGGCCAAACGGATGCGAGCGACGGCTATTCAAAACGAAGGACGGTAATACAGAGTTTAAAAATGAATAACTAACTCCGCGATCGGCCCTGTTCCGCATTTTTGGATGACTAAAGAAGATTGCGTAATGAAGTAACTGATCGTCCCCGTCCCCCTCTGGTGTACAGTATGCCTGTACCTCAAGAGAGAAGTGAATTATGAATAAATAAATAAATTCCACTGTTCCAGCTGTGATTTCAGCAGAAAAATGTGCGCGTGCATCTTTTGGAACAAGCAGTTTCCTGGCCAGAGCAGCGCAGAGGTAACCTTTAGCATATAACAGTACGCACATCTTGGTTAATGTGTAAAACTTTCCAACCTGGACAGTTCTGTGTGTCTTTCGCGTCATTTGTCCTCAGGTAAAGGTAAAGCGTTTGAGTATGGTAAGGAGATGGCCAGGTAGTTTGAAGTCAAACGTAAAGACATGCACATATCTTGCACATGTCTTGCAAATCGAAACGGACTGATTTTGTATGTGTGATCCTCCACACCCTGAGCCGGCCAGAGGAGGTTAACCCACTCCCCCATCCCCCTCCCCAAAGTCTGATTCCTTCCCAGGTTTCTTCCTGGGAGTTTTTCCTGCCACTGTTGCCTCTGGCTCTTGCTCTGTGAAGGTTCAGGCCAGGATAAACTGTAAAGTGTACTGTGGCAGTTTTTTTTTTGTAAAATGCGCTATATAAATAAAATGTGTGTGATTGATTGGCTACTGAAACACAATGGCGTTTTTTGAGACCTTTTAGTAACATTTTTATAGAAACTTTGATTAATTGCTCCGTCTTTCCGGTTGTAAAGTGGTCACCTTGGAAATTAACATAGAAAAAAGCATTTTTTTTAAATTGCTCAGTTTGGGAAAAACTGATTTTCCTCCCTCAGGGGAAAAAAGGGATCAAATGGCCTAAATAAATGAACAAAATAACCAAACAAACAAAAAAAATAAATACACAGCAAGCTTGGTTTCATCCATTGCTCACAAAATTGAAACCACATTCTTTCCCTGCCAGCTCTGGCATGATTTTTTGGCCTTCACGAATAGTCAGTGTTTCTTGGAAAACAGCAGTTTTTTCAAAATTATAAGCCAGTGTTCTAGAACTCCTCTGCTTTCAGTCGCCAGCAGTGATTGTGACATCAGCATTAGAATGTTCAGTTAAGAACACACGAACCACATATTTGTGACCTCACACTTTAATATGTATTAGTATTAACCCTGTTATATTAACCCTATAATATATATTAGGGTTAATATTTTTTTTTTCCTTTGCTGTATTTAGCGGGCAGAAGAAAACCAGCAAGGTAAAAGTACCTCGAGATTTCCCACGCAGTTGTTTGATAGCTCCAGCCCAAGACAGGACGTACCCTTCCAGTGGAGAGTAGAGCAACTCCTAATCAGACCTAGCTGCAGTACTGCCATGGAGTAGCCTCCATAGGCAGTCTACTACACGCTTGAGAAGGAGGCTGTTATAACTCTGTTTCCAGGAGGGCTCGATGTCTGTGTGACTCCCCTCCGCGCTTCGTCAACTTATTTTTTCTCCTGGCCACTGTGCAAAGCTTCAGCACACAGTTGGTGGAACTTTCTTTTCCCATGGACTGAAGCCTGTGACGCCTCAGGCCTCTGCAGTGTTGGGATGGCTGAGGAACAGTGACTGTGCCCCCCTCTGCAGGCAGCCCCCTCTGCGGTGCAGTCCAGCCCCCTCTGAACAGCAGCAAACCTGGGACAGAAACCTGCTGTTTCAGCCTCCCTCTTCCCTGGAGAAGCCAGCTCCAGGAGCTCAGCAGACTCCAGAGACGATGCTTTCTTATAATCCTCCCCAAAAAAAAAAAGAAAAACCCTCCTCATTCAGACCAAATGCCCCCCCAAAAACCGCAGCTTCTCTCGCTCTCTCTCTCTCTCTCTCGCTGGTTCACCCTCTGTGTTACACCTTGAGCTCACCTTCATCTATCAGGTGGCCTAACTTCGTGATTCCAGTGCTGACAGTACAGGACCCCCCTGGGCCTTAGCCCTTTGAAGAGCAGGTTTTTTTGGAATGTTTTTTTTTTTTTTTCAACATTCCAAGTCAGCGTTCTAGAACCCCACTGCTACCAGTGGTGAGTGATGCATCAGCATTAGAATGTTCAGTTGAGAACATTCTAATCACACATTTGTGATCGCACATCTTAAAGTGTTAGAGAGCATAGTCCAAACACACACACACACACACACACACAGACACAGTGCACATCCTTGCCTTACTCGTACAGCCCTGGGCAGGTAATCCTAAAGGTTGCGGGTTTGATTCCCAGGTGAGACACTGCCGTTGTGCCCATGAGCAGAGTTATAGTAGTTAACCTGATTTTCTTTAAAACGTTCCCTGCTGTGTGTAAATGGAATACTATGTAAAAAAAGAAAGTTGTGTGTGTGTTGCTGTGGATAAGAGCGTGCGTGTGCTGACTGGCTGTAAGGCTACCCAGCTGTGTGTAAATGGAGTACTATGTAAAGAAAGTTGTGTGTGTGTTGCTGTGGATAAGCGCGTGCGTGTGCTGACTGGCTGTAAGGCATTGGGCCCGTGAGCTCCCCGGTTCTGCCAGGCCTCTGCAGTGTGGAGGTGTTCTCCTGTGATAGAGGAGCTTGTGGAGACGGTACATCACCCCGACAGCTCCGGGGCGGCTCTGGCACACCGCTCCTCCTCCTCCTCCTCCTCCTCCTCCTCCAGTGCTTTTGGCACCGCCGCTCTCTGGACCGGGTGACTCTGAGTCTGTGTCTGAGCGGGGCGAAGCGGCTTCTCTCCTCACGTCTGTACCGGGTCGGTCTCCAGCACCGCTGCCGCCGCCGTGGTTACCGTCACGCAGAGAGCGCCGCTCGTCTCCTCGCTTCCCCTCCGCTGGGCCGGAATAAGACACGGGGCACGGTGGTGGATCAGCTCCCCCCCCCCCCCCCCCCCCCCCCCCCCCCCCCCCCCGGTACCCCTCCACCCTGCAGTCCAACCAACAGCTGCCTCTTAGTCCCATATTATGAAGCTTTACTCTCCCACCAGAGAGAGAGAGAGATAGAGAAAGAAGGGGGGACAGAGAGAGGGAGAAGGAAGAGAGTGCGAGAACAATGTTTTACTGTACCAGAAATGGGATGGTGTGTGTGTGTGTGTGTGTGTGCGTGCGTGCGTGCATGCGCATACAATATCCTAGCATGTGCAACAGATATGTGGTGTCCAGCCGTGAAAGCGGAGATAACCTCAGCGCGTGTTTGGGCTGCAGGTGAGGGTTGCAGGTGTTTGGGTTGCAGGTGTTTGGGCTGCAGGTGTGGGCTGCAGGTGTGGGTTGCAGGTGTTTGGGCTGCAGGTGTGGGTTGCAGGTGTTTGGGCTGCAGGTGTGGGTTGCAGGTGTGGGCTGCAGGTGTGGGTTGCAGGTGTTTGGGCTGCAGGTGTGGGTTGCAGGTGTTTGGGCTGCAGGTGTGGGCTGCAGGTGTGGGCTGCAGGTGTTTGGGCTGCAGGTGTGGGTTGCAGGTGTTTGGGCTGCAGGTGAGGGTTGCAGGTGTTTGGGCTGCAGGTGTGGGTTGCAGGTGTGGGCTGCAGGTGTGGGTTGCAGGTGTGGGTTGCAGGTGTTTGGGCTGCAGGTGTGGGTTGCAGGTGTTTGGGCTGCAGGTGTGGGTTGCAGGTGTTTGGGTTGCAGGTGTTTGGGCTGCAGGTGTGGGCTGCAGGTGAGGGTTGCAGGTGTGGGTTGCAGGTGTTTGGGCTGCAGGTGAGGGTTTCAGGTGTGGGTTGCAGGTGTTTGGGCTGCAGGTGTGGGTTGCAGGTGTTTGGGCTGCAGGTGTGGGCTGCAGGTGAGGGCTGCAGGTGTGAGTTGCAGGTGTTTTGGGCTGCAGGTGAGGGTTGCAGGTGTTTGGGCTGCAGGTGAGGGTTGCAGGTGTTTGGGCTGCAGGTGAGGGTTGCAGGTGTTTGGGCTGCAGGTGAGGGTTGCAGGTGTTTGGGTTGCAGGTGTTTGGGTTGCAGGTGTGGGTTGCAGGTGAGGGCTGCAGGTGTTTTGGCTGCAGGTGAGGGTTGCAGGTGTTTGGTCTGCAGGTGTGGGTTGCAGGTGTTTTGGCTGCAGGTGAGGGTTGCAGGTGTTTGGGTTGCAGGTGTTTGGGTTGCAGGTGTGGGTTGCAGGTGAGGGCTGCAGGTGTTTTGGGCTGCAGGTGAGGGCTGCAGGTGTTTGGGCTGCAGGTGAGGGTTGCAGGTGTGGGTTGCAGGTGTTTTGGGCTGCAGGTGAGGGTTGCAGGTGTTTTGGGCTGCAGGTGAGGGCTGCAGGTGAGGGCTGCAGGTGTTTGGGCTGCAGGTGAGGGTTGCAGGTGTGGGTTGCAGGTGTTTGGGCTGCAGGTGTTTGGGCTGCAGGTGTGTTCTGTGGGAGAGAAGCAGACCTCCGTACGGCAGTGTGTAGTCCCAGACGACCTTGCGAGCGGAATACCTGCGAACAGGATTTCAGTGATGCATTCAGGGGTGTGTAGGGCTAAAGAGATTAATTATGCATCCCGGGTTCGGCCCCCTCCCTCTTCATTCTTAAATTATGAACATTGTTTTGCATCGTGCTGAAGGTGCAGCTGTTGGGTTTTTTTTTTTTACCTTCCCTCCCGTCGATCAAAGGACATTCTAAATTTGATTAGGGACGTTTCTGCTGCGGTGCCCCCCAGGGGTCTGATTCACAATCTCCCCCGTCTTTCCTCAATCCCCCCCCAGTCTGGCGAACGGGCCGAGGGTCACACTGAATTCACCCGAGTTTCGGTTTCAGTTTGAATTAATTCATGAGCTTCACGCCTCTGAGGTCTTTACTTATTTATTTATTTATTTATTTATTTATTTACACTTTTCTGGCCTTTTTTTTTTTTTTTTTTTTTTTTTTTTTTGCTGAGAGTGTCATCCCTAAGATGCGCTCGCTCCACTTCCTCTGGGAATCGCAGGAGAAGACGGCATCGCGCAAACCTGATGAGATGCGTACTTCCTGTTCCGCTAACGTGGAGTAGAGTTAGAGATCCTGTTTCAGACACACAGGTTAATACATGTCCACTAAGCAGGGGTGTAGCACAAAATCCTGGGCCCTATACATAAGCAGTCTCTGTGGGCCCCCTTCCTCTCTTGATCCATGTCTCTCATGCATCATTCCAGGCTTTTCGAGGGCCTTCCCCCCATTCAGGCCCTGGGTAGTCATTCCCACTTTTCCCCCCCACTACGACACCCCTGCCACTAAGTATACAATCGTAGTATACAATAGTAATATTAACAGTTTTGTCAGTATGTTAGCAATACCAAGTAAAACCTCTACAGTATGAGGGAGAGAATTACAGCAGTTAAATTTATCCCCAGGAAGTGTCTCTATACCAGGGGCGTGCAATTTTACCTGAAAAGGGGCCGGTGTTTTTTGTTCTCGCCCCAGCACAGAGACACCCGATTCTACATACCAAGGCCTTGATTAAGGACTATGACTTGTGAATTTAGTAGAATCGGATGTTTCTAGCGCTGGGCTAAAACAAAAAAAACCTGCTCCCAACACCGGGCCCTTTTTTCCGGATAAGATCCGACATCTCTAAACCATCATTAAGACAAATGCAAAAATCCAGCGAAAATGTAGCTACACACAGGAGCACTACTCAGATCAGTGGCAACCAGCGAGAAAAAGGCGAACAAACGCTGCGTTTTCCGCGCCCGAGGCCACGCTGTTTATATGCGCCGCCGCCCCCCGGTGCGGACCAGCGCGGGTCGCGTAAGTCCTGCCGTAAGACGGAGCGGGTTCCGGCGTTTTCCGCGCCGAAGAAGGTGAGATTTCGGGCGCACCAGATTTACAGCGCAGGTCTGGAGCGGCTGACCCGATCTCTGCTGCCTCCGCAGTTCGCCCCCCCCCCCCCCCCCCCCCCCAGCGTGTTATCAGCCAGAGGACTCATTTCACTTATTAGCCTCTTTTTTTTTTTTTTTTGGCTGGACTGCACCAGCGGGGCCAGCCCTACAAACGCGAATGTCTGTGACTGACTGAGTGACTGAGTGAGTGATGAAGTTACACCATTGGTCGGCCGTGTTATGAAGTTACGCCATTGGTCGGCCGGGTCACGTGTGTTAGGTCCAGCACATATACTAGGCTTTAACCTGGTCTTGTTTTACTGAACCGGACTCCTTAGTTATAGGGTAAAAAGGTAATATTTCCCCAGCAGTTAAATCGCGGAGAGTTTCCACAGCGCAATGTTTTTGTCCGCTGTGCATTTTTTGATGAGGAAATGTGCAAACTTTTCCAGTAGTGCTTTTTTGCGGATGTGTCATGGTTAGGTACTGTACGGATGTAGACCGTAATGTAGACTATCAAATTCTCTGCTGATTTTCTGTCTTCTCATACAATGTGGCGGCAGTGTGGTTGGGGAAATTGATCATAACTCAAAGGTTGTAGGGTTCAGTCAGTGTGCTGCTGCTGATGCTGCTGTTGCTGTAGCCTTGATTAAGCTACTTAAAACTGAATTGCTTGCATAAGTGTCCAGCTGTATAAATAGCCTGGATTGTATGCGATATTGAAATCTGCGCACGTCGTCTGGATAAGAGTGCCTGCTAAACGCTGGAATCTGGCTTATATAAAACGAGTTGCTTCGATCCTGGGTGCTGATTGGCTGAGACCGCGTTCTACAGTGATCGTAAATCCGATACAGTGACGGTAATTCACGCAGCCTGTTTGTAAACAGTGTCACTCCTCGCGCAAACGAGCTTGCTTACGAAATAAAACGACAGAATTAATAATGTTGTCGATTTTTTTCTGTACGCTGTAACTGTTTTGTAAAAGCAATACAGCAGGAGAGGCCGTGCGGTATCGTGAATGCAGTCACGGCTACTGGGGGTTGCCAACGCTCCACTTCGTCCATCGTGCCTATTAACACCCCCGTTGTCATGGCTGCGTTCACGATTCAGCGCGGTTTTGCTGAAATGTGCACTCTGTAGTGTCACCGTTTTGAATTCACACTCTGCTAGGAACTTTTCCTTTTGGGTACGGAGTTTCGTAATGGTTCAGCTGCCCTAAAATCTTTACTCGTTTGAGCAGCTAACTCATGCATACGCATTTGAGCACATAATTAGCTGTTCAGCGTAAATAATTACTGAATTAGAAATATCTTCTTTTTTTTTCCCCCTACTTATCGCTCAGGCAGTTGAGCTGCAAAAAAAAAAAAAAAAAATCATGCAACATATGGTCACAATTTGCGCTGGTGAATTCAGAGTCTTGTCTGCAGTATACCTGTAAATGCTAACAGAATCCAACACCCCCCCTCCCCTCCCCCTCCCCTCCCCACCCCACACCTTAGCCCATAACTCATCCTGAAACAGCTGTTAAAAAATAAATGAAGGAGTAAATTAAGGTGTGGATTTGTTTCAGTGATTGTATCCCAACTGTGGACCTATTGACAGATTGGTCCTCAGGTGGTTTGACCTGGACTTGTTTACTGGAGCGCTGAGATACTCAGATCTAATTAAGAGCTCCCCAGCCCACCCCAGCCCACCCCACCCCACCACCGACGGGCAAAGCTTTGTGACTGTTAATCCAAGTGAATCATTACATCCTGTTTCAGAAATGCTCCGCCATCTCATCCATTCTCCTGACTCAACTCGATTCAAAACGACTGTAACCAAAAATGTATTTGTGTAAACAAGCAGCAACGCATTGTTTTTTTTTTTTTTTTTTTTTTCTCCCGGTATTTTTCATTTGCCAAACGTCCTTTAGCCAGTTAGATGAAATAGCCTACAACACCAGGGTGTTCGTTTTAAAAATAATTGTTTTGGTCCACGCTCAGGTTCGTATGGAACGGGCATTGTGGACGGCTCTTTCGTCAGAACGCCTGTGGAGTGCTGTGGGTTCCTGCAGCGGCTGAGTGATGTTCTCACTCCGTGGCACATCTTATTGACCGAAGGGCAGAGCTGTCCCTTTGTGAGGGTGTTCAGAGTTTAATGGTGCCGTGACCGTTTGTCTCCGGGGTGGGGGCAGCGCCTCAGCGAATTACAGTTTATTCACTCGCCATTTCTGGGGGGGGGGGGGGGGGGGGGGGGGGGGGGTCACCAAGCCTTCTGCCAATCAAATCAAACACTTCTGGGTCTGCCCTAAATGACCGACCTCACATATTCTGTTACATCAATAAGTAATGTAGGTGCTTAAATATACTCTGTTAAAACATTCCGTTGTGATTTCTACAAGCGGCTGATTCATACTGTGGATATTCTGCCAGTTTTATTGGCTGAGAGAATCTTGGTGCTCCCTAGCCTTGTGGTTGCCAAGCGATGTGACCGAAGCCAAATGCGCCCCTAAGAACTCGCGCGCTGAAGGCAGTGCTTATTGGACTGTCACGGCTCGGCGAGTAAACAGACCGGAGCTCCGCGGAAGACGCATAGATTTGACGGTTGCGTTGTTCCTCCCCCTCCCGAGGGAAGAATAGCTGACATTAATATGACATACATTTCAATTTCGTTCACGCGCCCTCCCCGGCGGACCGCTAATTTATGTTGTGACAGAAACGGCGTTTTTTTTTGTTTTGTTTTTTTAACGCAGACGGAAAAATGTGAAGACGCAGCAGGTTTCCGCTCGACGGCGCTCCATCATCAGTAGAATCGCGGGACTAGTCTGCCTCCGCGCCGCGGTCAGGGGACTCTTTATGGCGGTGCGCTAACCTGCTCTTTTACCGATGGAGGAAGTTGCACCAATTCGTCATTTATACGAGGGGAGTCTACGTGGGCTGCGCAGTTAATTGAGCAAATGCTTCATTTCTAGGCAGGTGTGACTGTAGCGTCTGTGATCTTGGTCTGTAATCAGGTCCCTTGGCTCTCTGACGTAAGCTCTTCTCTTGCTGTGAATGCTCCTGGCTGACCAACGTGATGAAGAGATTCCGCCTTGATTCTGTGGTACCGTAGATATCACACCGAAACACACATCTTGGTACTCAATCCTTTGAATTGGTGATTCTGTTTTGGATTTAAACGCTTTCAGTTGGTATAGCACAAGCTACAACAGAAGCATGTTTTCTTCAATTCAAACTCATGTTGAATTAAAGAAAATTGAAGCGTGTTTTAAAAAAAATTCACACAAGGTTTAAATTAGTAGTTTTGAATCATTATGTGTTTTTAAACCTACAGTCACTCATAAAGGGAAAGGGTATTATTAAGTGTAATATTTTTTGCTTCCTGATTGAGGTGGTAAGTAAGGTAATTAAGGTAATAATTAAGTAAGAGCCCAGACCTTCAGGAGAAACATTTAAGTAGTTACACGGCTGCAGATAGGAATTATTTATATTATCGCCAGCTAGGCTTAGGAGTGAAATCACTATGTTCTCACCCCACTGTGGTTGGAGATTCATTTGCCTCTATTTAATCAACATCTCTGCTGTCACGCACAAGTAAGTGCAAGCGTTATACTTTATTCTTGACTAAGTTTTAGGTTTTAGTTTTAGTCAGGTTTAGTGATTGTTGAACGCAGTAAAACGGTTCTCCCAGCATTGTTTCTCCCCGTGACTGGTAATGCCCGGCTGAACGGGACAAAATCAGAAACAAAAACAAACAGGAAGCGGAATAAAAGTAATTTTAGCGACAATTACCTGGGATATCGCGAGCATCATCGTAGATGCCTTTATTGCCATCATAATCATCAACACCATCTGTTCCCCCAGCCCACCCACCATCTCTGCGCTGCAGCTCGTTTATCGTGTGGATAAATCTTTTTGGAACGGTAAATCATTAGCGCCTAACGTTACACTCTCTCCATCTCCACAAGAGGCATATTATAATATATCTTTTGAGGTCTCTTCATAAATAGTGTGCCATAAAACCATATGGCCCTCTTCATGTTTTCCCAGACTCTGTTTTTAAGTAAAATAACACATGTAAAATTGTTTACTTGTGTTGATCCATACGCTGAAAGACTCCTCTCCGCCTCGCAGAGTAATTCTTTTGCAAACTGTAGGATGATGAGACGCTGAGACGCATTGCAGCTTTTATTTCAAAGATTTATTTGAAGGATTTCAGCACGTAGCAGTGGCACACATCTCAAGGTGAAGAAGCCAGAGCCATGAAAGAACTCTGGCAGCTGCAGTCTGTTCATTAATATCTTCGTTAATGCTGCGTGTGCTTGGCATGCAGAGGAACGCCAGTGCGTGCAGATATGCAACAAACAAAAAAAACAAACAAAACAAACTAACACTCGTCTGCACATGCACGTCAAAGCATCGAAACCCAGGAGAAAACAAGACTTATGTTCCATAAAATATTACACACAGAAACTATTGCTCAATCGTACACATGCACGCTTGCACAGAAATGTATGCAAACAAATATGTGCACACACTCACACTTGCACATACAGTATATGCACACACACATACGCGTACATATATATAAACACACACACACACGCACACGTATGTTCATACACACTCACACACTTGCGCACACACACACACACATGCACATATACACACACACACAAATTTACCCACACCCACACCCACTCACTCAGTCCAAGCTTTACTCATAAACTGTCTGAGGTCCTGGTCGAAGAAGGGGCAACACTCTGCAAGGTTCGGAATTTTAAATCCAAAACCGCAAAAACCTTTTATTTCATTTTGATTTTGCGGAAGACTAAAGCCACCCTCCCCCCCCCCAAAAAAAGGCCCGATGCAGCCTCCAGCTGCCGTAAAGACGGGACTGTGGGAGATCAGAGGGGGGTGCAGTTGGAAACAAATGAGACAGCACTTAAAGAGATTAAAAAGCCTGAAGGGGTTGCTTTTGTGCGTTTCCCGCAAATTAAATGGTCTGGAGAACAAAACGCATCCCTCTTTCCCCGTGACTCCAGCGCCAAGGGTACGGCAGTGTCCTCCGGGGAAGAGTCGGGTTTGGTTAATAAATAAACACCCTGCTCGCGCTCTGTCTCTCTCAGCCTGAGGGGGGGGGGGGGGGGGGGCAGGAGGGGTAAGTGGTTTCATCTCCGACCGCTGCCATAGATCCACCAATCAGAAGTGGTGGTAGTTCTGGCTGGTAGGACAAAGTTAAATATATCCCTCTCCTGGTTCACGAGCTCTCCGTTTCTCTGTCCTCGCATCGCAAATCGCAAAAACAAAAAAAAAAAAAGAAAAAAGAAACAATTCGTTGGCTCCGCTCTGCCTGGAAAGCAGATAAAAAAGGTAATTAAATGGCTGCTTTAAAAAAGGGGGGAAAAAAAGAGAAAAACAAGAAGTGGGTGGTTTGTGCAGAGAAAAGAGTCTATAATGAGAGCACAGTAGGGATAAAACAAAGCGGTAAGGGGGGGGGGGGGTGTTTTGATGGATCCCCCGCTCGCGCCATTAACGCCAGGAGAAAGGGAGCCGCTGGTCGCCATGGCGGCCGCGCATCGGAACCCGCGCGCTCGAGCGGCTCCAGGTCCTCGTTAGCCAATCGCTTATCTCCGGGCTCAGACCAGGGCCGCTGGGACCGCTCCTCATTCCCCCGGAATGGACGGAATTCTGCGGGGAGCTTCCCCCCCCTACCCCCCAACCCCCACTCACCGCTCCACTGTAACCCGCTGCATTATTTAGCTGGAGGTGAAACGGACCAGAACACCGTCTCCATTCATTATACAGACTGCAGGCAGGGACACACACACACACGCTCACACACACACACACACGCACAGCCTTCTGGAGTCCCTGTGCACTGCTCTATTGCTTACAATACCACACACACGTGCACACACATACACTCACATACAGACACATACACACATGCTCACACACACACACACACTCACACACATGCACAAACCTGTGCACACCGATGCATGCACATGCGCACACACATATACACATACACACACAAATAAGTTTGCAAAATATTGTTCACACACAGTCACACTGAAAAATGGGAGATAAGCAGGGCAAGTAGCACACAGCCACACACACACACAGACACATAGACACACATTCATTTACATTGCTAGGTTAAGCCATAATCACCCAATTATAGTACCACTAAATGAAATGTGTATAATCCTCTTCTGACTGCAGTATGGCAACAAAACATAGAGCGGGGTCTTTGTAACTGACGTGTGTAGTGATCCATCTAATTCAGGTTCGCTGTCCAGGAAGTAAAGTTAAAGGGTCATGTGATTACACTGGCCAATGAAATGGTGCCCTGTGCTGCATGGTGAAATGATAAGCAGTAATAGTGGCAAGTGGATCACTCTGAAATCTCTTTATTTCTGAGAATTTGGGGGGAAAAAATCACATGAGTTTCAGTCAGGGTGTAGGGTCCAGGAGACCTTTCATTATCATATTTTCATGTAACAACGTACGATGAAAATTCAGATGAGCGATTTCTCACATTTCTCATTTACATTACAAAATATGAAATATCCAAGCTGATATGAAGGGGGGGGGGGGGGCGCTCACTGTTTCTGGGTCTGAAGCGGTGGGACCGAGGTTAGCTGCCCCTCCCCTCCTGCGCTTTTTTGGGGGGTTTTTTTTTAATAAAGTTTAAAGGACACATGGATCTGGAGAACCGCTCCCTGGGGCCCCGTTTGTACCCCGCTCTCCTAGACTCACCGCAGAATGATGGCGGAAGAGAAGAAAAAAAAAAGATGGGATATCGCCAGGCTGGCACAGACACAGAGGCACAGAGACGGCCCCAGAGGCTCATGGGATTGCGCGTGACATTGATGCAGAAAGCCTGGCGCTAATGAAGATGAATGGGGAGACCACGGGCGAGTTTTTTTTTTAATGTGTCTGGAGCGGGTACAGCTTTTTAAAGCTGAAGGTTACATGAAAGCTCCCTGTGCCCCTTGTCTTTGATGGACACCCCCCCCCTCTCTCTTTACCCAAATATCTCAAAGAGTGCTACGCGGGGACTCGGTACGCACCGTCCCGGCGCCTGAAACGAGTGCGGGCCCGGGGGCTCTTCGACTTTTCGGAGAAAGCTCGTTCAAACTGGGGCTCGGGATCTTTGCGGATTGTTCCGGAAGTGTGCCGGGCGCTTTCACAGACTCCCGGCTGTCTTCAGCGAAAAGGAGAACTTCTCCCCCCCCCCTTCCTGTGGTGCTGTGAGGCCTTCGCCGTGTGAAACAGGCAGCGGGACGGGGGTCGAAGGGGCCGTGAGGAGCTCGTGCTTCAGATCGAGTTCAAGCTCCGCTTTTGCTGCCGTGTGCAGTAGTTACACACCGTGCAGCCAGCGTGCTGACATTTTTTGCAGTTGCTCTCAGTAATAATTGAAGGCACGGAAGAAAAAATAATAAGAAGCAGGATTATAAATGAATAAATGTGGCCCAAGACACCATGTTTTTTTAAGTGCAGCTGCAGCTAGGGTTGGGGAGCTCTGGTGTTATAGGCATTCTCTGGTGTCCTGGCAAAATTCCTGGCCTCCAAATCACCTCCAGTTTACCTGGCTCAACGATTTTCCTCCCTGTTCACCTAATCTAATGTATGATGAGCACTCTGGCACAAAATGGCCGCCATGCATCACACAGGTAGGGGGTTACACATTGGTGATGGCTGAGGTCAGTTGCTCCCCCCCTTCACTGTGAAGTGTGTTGAGCTCATGAGATGGAAAGGGCTCTAGTATATAAATTAAATCCATGGCTTCCCCTCCCCCGGTGGGGTTTCCTGTCTCAGGCACTTCCCTTGCACTGCAACAAAGCGCATCAGCTGAAGCCTCACGACCTTCGACCTTTCGACCTTTCAACCCGTCCTCCTGCAGGGAGCTCACCTGTCAGCAGATCTCACTTAATTCAGCTTCTGTGTTGCCTGCTGCCAGCTATGGACTCGGGATAACACACCTCTCCTCTCCCGGCCTGTTGGGTTTCCCAGGAAGATTTGGGATAATGCCCCTCTCCTCTCCCCTCCCGGGCTGTTGGGTTTCCCAGGAAGATTTGGGATAATGCCCCTCTCCTCTCCTCTCCTCCCCTGGGCTGTTGGGTTTCCCAGGAAGATTTGGGATAATGCCCCTCTCCTCTCCTCTCCTCTCCCAGGCTGTTGGGTTTCCCAGGAAGATTTGGGATAATGCCCCTCTCCTCTCCTCTCCCGGGCTGTTGGGTTTCCCAGGAAGATTTGGGATAATGCCCCTCTCCTCTCCTCTCCCAGGCTGTTGGGTTTCCCAGGAAGATTTGGGATAATGCCCCTCTCCTCTCCTCTCCTCTCCCAGGCTGTTGGGTTTCCCAGGAAGATTTGGGATAATGCCCCTCTCCTCACCTCTCCTCTCTCGGGCTGTTGGGTTTCCTGGCAATGGGGGCAGATACCCTCCATAAAGATGCTGGGAGGCCTGGCTACCTGGTCCTTCTCTCTTCTGTCATGTTCATACTAGCAGTTAGCTTGGTTAATTTATTGCACCATTGGTATATCACAAATGTCTGTCTCTAAAATAAGTATGCAAATATATTGTGTGTGTGTGTATATATATATATATATATATATATATATATATATATATATATATATATATTACCACAAGGTAAAAAGCCTTTTTTCACATTGAAGGCTAGTTCCATATTAATACACCAAAGCCCCTGCATTTTCTGCATTCGACTCACTACCGGTGCAGGTAGTACAGGTACTCATCCCCCCTTCCACACCAGTCAGTTTATTTTATTTTATTATTTTCACTTTATTTAATTCCCTTTCCCCGTCCACAGGCAGGGAGAATTAGCTTCTTCCCGCTCCCCGTTAGTTATTCACGTGTCCAGTTTCCAGACGCTGTCCTGCAGCCGTGCGGCCTGCCAGGCAGGGGCGTGTCTAAAGGGGTGGCCCTGAAATATGATTGGCCCTCCCTGGTGCCCCCCCCCCCCCCCAACGCCATTGGGCTAGAGTACTGTCAGTCTGACAGTGCCCAACGCCATTGGATCAGAGTGCTGTCAATCGCTGCCTGATTCATGTAAAACCACCTGTATTAGGGCACAGGGCACTGCACAAGAGCCTGAAAATCGTGCCCAGTGTTTTCTAAGCCAATTTTCAACGCTCTATTTATTTCTGATAGACTTTTCTGATTCTGATTTCTCATTTTCCGACTGGTTCTTGCCCCCCCCCACCCGTGCCCCCTCATTTAAAAAATCTCTGGAATCGGCCCTGCTGCCGGGAGAGACCTGCCCGGCGATTAGGCCCCGTGTCTGAGTGTTCAGGCTCCGGTTCCTCCGCTGCGCGTCTGCGTAATGCGCATCCGGGGCCCGGGAAAGCGAGGTGCTCGCTGGCGCAGAGAGAAGAGCACTCAGAGAATCACCTCTAAAAATCAGAGGATCAGGAGGCCATCAGCCCTTCAGACAGATCGCTGCAATCATTCGGTCATAACAACAAAATGATCTGAAAATGAGAAAGGAGGGAGAGTGAGGCGTTGGGCGTCTGCGGCCTGAAGTCTTCCGTCGTTATTTTAACGGGAATTGTGGCGTTTATGTGCACATAATTCCGTCTGGGTGAGAAAAAGAAATCTTTGAAAAGTGTATACTTTTGACAGTGCCAACACAGACAGACACGCACATGCACACGCACGCGCATGCACGCAAGCACACACACACACACACACACACACACTCACACATGCACACACACATATACACACACACACATACACACGCACAAAAGCACACACACATGCACAAACACACACACACGTACACACACATACACATACGCACACACTCACACATGCACAAAAGCACACACACGTACACACACATACGCATACGCATACACACACACACACATACGCATACACACACACACACACAGCCCTTGACGTGTGTGTGTATTCCATAGGGCAGGTCTGAGGAGTGCATAATTACCTCAGCTTTACGCTGACCTTCTGCGCAGGAGAGGGGAGGGTCTCCATGGTAACGCTGCAGCTATTACTGCAGTGGTCTGTACCGCAAGGCGGCCAGTCTGATCAACAGGAAGAAGAAAATAACAATCACAGCCAAATCGTCTCGGCACATGACAAAACATGTCCGCCCTACAGCTCAGCCGAACCCGAGCGCCGCTGCCAGCCACGCAGCTCTGAAACAGACGAAAGGGAGCTACGCCTCACGTCCAAACAAGACAACGCTGCTGCGGGTACAACTGAGCAATCTGGTGGATGCTTTCAGCCGAAGTGACTTTCAAAAGTACGCGTAACGTGGTGAGAAAAACACCACTAGGGCTACAGATGAGTAAACCGTCGAGGTTGCATTTCTCAAGACCTGCAAATTAAAGGAAGAGTTTAAAAATAAATACACACATATCCACACCATCTCATGGTGACTTCTCCAGGAATGACATAGAGATAAATATATTAGTGAAAAAAAGAGCATCTGTTAAAAGTACTAAAAAGTCAAAGTAATTATTTCCTTTGTGTTCCTCTTTTTGCCACCAGCTAAAGAACTGGGCTACCAACCACAAGGTTGCAGGTTTAACACTTGTGTGTGGATTACTAACCAGGAGGTTGCAGGTTTAAAGCTTGTGTGTGGATTACTAACCAGGAGGTTGCAGGTTTAACACTTGTGTGTGGATTACTAACCAGGAGGTTGCAGGTTTAATACTTGTGTGTGGATTAGCCTACTAACCAGGAGGTTGCAGGTTTAAAGCTTGTGTGTGTATTACCAACCAGGAGGTTGCAGGTTCAACGCTTGTGTGTGGATTACTAACCAGGAGGTTGCAGGTTTAAAGCTCCTGTGCGGCTGTGCCACTGTGCCCTTGAGCGACATGCTCTACCTGAATTTGTTGCGTGTGAAATGTGTAATGTGTCAGCGGTGGCGGGGCCCCTGCTGGGGAAGATGAATAATGCACAGGAGCGCCTCTCTGTCATACAGGCAGCCTGGGGAGCTGAGAGCCGTGCATCTCAATCTGATAGCCATGCAAACCAGGGGGAAGAAAAACAGAAAGGACAACAATAATATTAATAATAATAATGCTGGGCGCGACATAGCTCAGGAGGTAAGAGCGGTTGACTGGCAGTCGGAGGGTTGCCGGTTCGATCCCCCCCGCCCTTGGTGTGTCGAAGTGTCCCTGATCAAGACACCCAACCCCTAATTGCTCCCAACGAGCTGATTGGTACCTTGCATGGCAGCCTTTCACCGTTGGTGTGCGAGTGTGTGTGTGTGTGTGTGAATGGGTGAATGAGAGGCATCAATTGTAAAGCGCTTTGGATAAAAGCGCTATATAAATGCAGTCCATTTACCATTTACCATGTTAACAATAAGAATCATCATAATAATAATAGTAATGATGGTAATAATAATGATAACAATAACAACAATACCAGTAACAACAACAATAATAATAATCATCATCATCATAATAATAATTATAGCAATTTTTGTTAACGGCTTACCTGCATCTAGCGCATGCTAACCAGCTTACCTGCATCTAGCGCATGCTAACCAGCTTACCTGCATCTAGCGCATGCTAACCGGCAGTAGGCTTTCTGCAGGTGTGCTGTAGAAGAACTATAGCGGGCTGTCGCTCTCTGCTTTCTCCCAAGCCGTGGCGGTTCACTGATCCCGCTCCCGGTCTGACTGAGCCCCTGGTGTATAATCCCCCCCCACCCCCCCACCCCCCCTCCTGTAATCCATGCTTCATAAACTCTGAATAGCAGTCAGCTCTCAGGACCCTACGAGCAGAATTTATCAGGACAGGCTTAACCTGGCGGTCCTTTCGCACTTAAAGGCGAAACTGCGTTTGTGTTTATTTATTTCCCTCCGGTGCGCGGGGACGACCCCGCCGGCCGCGAAGTTATGAGGGATTAAAGATGCGGCGTCGGAGGCGGCGGATGAAGGAAGCGCGGCCGACAGTTCCAGGTCAAAGCCCACAAAATGGTGCCTGACAGCACGGCGTGCGATACATCACACCCTCACCGCTCCCCCCATACCCCCCATCCCCCCCAAACCCCAAACCCGTACCCAAACCCCAGAGACACTTCAGTTATCTGTATGTACGTATGTGTCTGTATGTACGTGTGTCTGTGTTTGTGTGTGTGTGTGTGTGTGAGTGTGTGTGTGTGCATGCCTGTCTGTGTGTATCTGTGTGTTTATGTGATTTCGTGGCTGGAGGATGGCGAAGACCTGCTTTCAGTGAGCTGGTTTATTGGCTGATGAGGCACATGGCACATTTTTGAGCAGCCCTGTTTGCGGAGACAGATATGCAGTGGAAAAAAATTTTGATTACATCAAAAAAACAAACAAAAAGAATCATAGAAAATGGCACCCACATGCTGAGCAGCGTGTGGGTTGGGGTTTTTTTTTCTTTTTCCTGTTGTACCTTAATTGAACGTCAGGCTGCTCGGAAACCAGCAGTGACAAATTAATGAATCCACATTCATCAGGACCACAGCTCGTAGGCAAACCAAAGATCCTCAGTTTTCTTTAACCCTTTGAAGAGTAGTTTCTTTGGAATGTGTTCTAGAACTCCACTGTTTTCAGTGGTCACCGGCAGTGATTGTGACATCAGCGTTAGAACGTTCAGTTAAGAACTTCTCAACCCCGTCAGTGCAAATTCTCCTCTTAGGCCAGGACTGCACAACAAGAACCGACCTGTTTCAGCATTCCACGCCAGCAGTGATCTGATCCTAATTATTTAATTAGCCCAGTAATTAAAATTATTCAGACATTTTGTGATAGAGTTTGTGAGCTACAGCCGCAGGTTGCATGTGCGGTCTTGGAAAAAGTGCTTCACTGCGGTCCAGCGTTAACGTGTGAACCAGCGTCAGCGCCAGCGAGTACGAGCTTTGATTGACTGGATCTCAAACCCGCACACACACTCTGGCCCTCCAGGTGAGCCGCACACACTCTGGTCCTCCAGGTGAGCCGCACACACACCTGTTACAGAACATTCCCTCTCGTGGAGGGTCAGACGCTGTCAAGTCCGGAGCAGCACCTGTCACGCTGATCCATCTCAAAGGGAGGGGAGCGCCTGTCCTGAGTCCTCTTCTCTTTATCTTTATCTGTTCACCGTGTTTCTGAGCAGAAGTGTAAACTTTTTCATTGCAATCTTGTACCAAGCAATCGCATGGACATTGATAGGTCATAAATGAACCCCCCTCCTCCCTCTCCCTCTCTTTCCCCCTCCCTTCCTCCCTCTCTCTCCCTCTCCCTCGCCTTCCCTCCCCCTCGCTCCCTCTCCCCCTCTCCTCTTACCCAACATGGCAGGTACAGGTAAAGCTAGACAGCCAGTGCTGGCTGTTAGGAACGCTGAGGGTCCAGGTTGGGCATTATGAATGAGGGGAGAGGCGAATCACACTGACGGTATCCCCCAGGCCAGAGGCGCAAATGTCAGAGAAATGACAGAAGGCAGGAAATTAAGGTTTAAGGTCCTGAAAACTGACTCAGAGAGCGGGGGGGGGGGGGGCGGTGGGGGTTGGGGTCGGAGGGTGGGATATATAGGGCCTGCATAATTTAACAGGCCTCCACACTTCTGTCAGTCACTCAGTGCTGCAGGACATCCCAGTTCTGTTCCTCTGACGTCTTTTTCTACTTTGAGACTTATGAGCCTATTGATTCTGCACTCCGTTCTTCACTGTTAGCACTTCCTCCACTGGCTAGCACGGTCACGTCAAAGGGAGTCCGGTGAAAACGACGACCCGTGAGCCGGAATTCAATCAACATTCGTCCATAACTTCCGCTAAAAATTAAAAGCGAGGATTTTTTTCCCCACGCCCGCACAGTTTGCGCGAGTTCAGCAATCGCTGAAGCTGACTCGACGAATGAGAGTTTTTTGAAGAAAAAGTGTAATGGTTGTGTTTACTTGTAAGTCAAAGTTTAGGACAACTGTTCATTGAATACATGCCAACATCATGGACTAATATTGAATACAGGCCAAAGTTAAGGACGAGTGTTGGTTGAATACAGGCCAAAGTTACAGTAAGGACGAGTGTTGTTTGAATACAGGCCAAAGTTAAGGACGAGTGTTGATTGAATACAGGCCAAAGTTAAGGACGAATGTTGATTGAATACAGGCCCAGACGCTCTGCAGCATTTTCTCCGGCACATTTACCAGCGCAGGTGTTTCTGCCGCTCTGTCCTCGCTTGCGTGCCCCCGGAGGCCCGCCGTCGGGACAGAGCGCGGGTCGTTCTCTCAGTGATTGCCCTTAATACGTCCCGGACACCCCGCTGCAGACTCGGCAGGTTTCCTGGAATCCAGCCCCCTCATTGGTCCGCGAGGCTGTTCCCTCTGACCCCGCCCCCCCTGCACATCCACAGCAATTACGGCCAATCAGCCGGCTTCATTTCAGATAAGCGCTGAGGCGGCGGAGTTCACCGGCTCTCGGAGGGGAAGGCCGGGAATTGCTTTGTGGGCAGTTTTTCGGGGGAACTGCTCGTGATGGCGGCGCTAGCTTCAGACTCGGAGGTTGCCGGGTTCAAGTCCCAGGTGGGGCACAGTCATTTTACCGGATGAGAACGGTGACCTGAATTGCCCCAGTAAATATCTGGCTGTATATATACTGTATATATATATATATATATATATACTGTGGAGTTATTGGGCCTGAGAAACCGAGAGTTGATTTATATCTGCAGAGGCCGAAACTTTCATTAGGAAAGTTTCTGCGTTTTTTTTTTTTTTTTTTTTTTTTTTTTTTTTACTGTCTGTCCTCCTTGAGTATTTTTTCCAGAGATGGTTACAGGGAGAGATAAGATCACAGTACTCATGGTAGGGGCTTGGATATGGGATGAGAGTCCATAGCTCTACCCGCTGCACAGCCTGCCTGAAGTCTATCTTTTAATTTTCATTTTAAAGTGCTGTGCAGAGTAACCGATGGCGACCCATAAATACCATACTTTTTTGCCTTTTAAATTCAGGCAAAATCCTTTTTTTTAATGTTCTCAATATGCTTGCTTTTTAAAAATATTTGGGGCTGTGGAGGCTGGGTCTGCTGCTGTGCTTCGGGGGGGCTGGGAGCGGGGCGGCACCCCCCCCCCCCCCTTCCCGGTTGACAACATCGGGTGACACCAACGGTCAACTGCACCCGGTGTCAACAACCTCTAAGCACCAAATGGCGGTCGAGCAACGGGGTCACGCGCCGTTTGCTGCAATACCACCGCCGTGTTCGTGACTTCCCGCTCCTGCCGATCGAGTCGTGACACTCGAGAGGCGTCCGTTTTTCATTCGAGCTTCAAGGTCACTGTGTGCTTGTAAAAAAAATAAAAATAAAAATTTTTTTAAACGTTAAGGGTGTTGACGCTGGTCCTCAAATACTTTTACCGAAATTACAGAGCCCTCAGTGGGGCGGAGTCAAGCTGGCAGTCGCAGAGAGATTTTTAAGATCTTTTGGGTTCGTATCACGCTTAGACAGTGGTCAGCTGGCTCTATACTACTGTCTGACGGGAGGCAGTTAAAAGCTGAACTGTGTGTTTCTAGAGCCACCTCTACCTTGCCTTGTCATTTTATGAAAATGCTTCATCTGTGAATGCGCACCCACCGCTGGACCAGAGGCAGGGTTCCACACAGTAATAATCTGATGACAGGGTTCCACACGGGCGCTAGATAATACGGTTCCACCTAGAACCCAGTGCAGTCAAATCTCCGTTTCTAAACATGCCATTTTTTCACATGAGATCTGTGGAGTGACATTTTTTTAAATCAGGCGATTGAGCGGCGCAGTGTAAGAGTGCACGTGTGCGTTTATGTTCTCTGTCATTTGAAAGCATTCTGCATTAGAGCTTCTTCTGAATGAAAGTAATGTGATGTACTGTAGGGCCAGCTGCACGGAGACATGTCTTAGTGGGACAGCGGCACATGGCGTGCAACGCTCTTCCATTTCTCTCCAGTTACAGAATTTTTCTCCCGTGAGAGAGAGTAAGACAGAGAGGAAATGCAGCTGGAAGCAGCAGATCTCCGCAGAAGAGAGCCAGGGAGAGAGGGCGTGAGGCCTTATTTAGCAGTCACTCGCAGGATGAATTAGCGAGGTGTCGCGCTGGATTGATGTGGGCTGAGGAGGGGTTAGCGGCTGGCTGTTTGTAGTCCTCGTGCTAACGTGCTAACGTGCTAGCAGCCAGGCCTTTGGCGGTCTGGCTCATGGGAGCTTCTGAAGCAGGGAGATGTGCTGCAGCCTCAGACGCTGCTCAGTATTCAGCGTGAGACCGTTTTTTTTTTTTTTTTGGCGGGAAAAAGCCTCGGGGATGTTCACCGAGGGAACACCGTGTAATAACGGAACATGACCAAAGGTTCCGCCGGGAAATTGCTTCAATGTCATCATGGTGCCACACTGATGTCATTTCCTTCCTGGTGATGCAACGGATCGAAATCCACGGGGTGGGAAATGCGTCTGGGGGGCTTCCCCCCCCCCCCCCTCAAGGCCACGCCACGTATTCTCGGCTTGATGGCTCCCAACCCTCGGGATGCCAGATATGCTGCTTTTTTCCCCCTCCTGCTGTGGCCGTCTTTTTCTTTTCCGGTCAAGCTTTCAATAAATCCAGTTGCTTGGTAACAGCGCACATCCATTCAGGTCCCCTAATGCAGAAAGGACGGCTTGTGTTCTTGAGCGCGGTGCGTGGGTGGCAGTGTAGTGTGATGGCTCTGGAGTTGGTCTTTTAACCTTTAAAGGTCCCAGGTTCGATTCCCCGGTAGGACACTGCCGTTGTACCCTTGAGCAAGGAACTTAACCTGCATTGCTTCAGTATATGTCCAGCTATATAACTGGATACAATGTAAACGCTATGTAAAAAAATTGTGTAAGTCGCTGTGGATAACAACATCGGCTAAATGCCTGTAATGTAATGTAATGTAATGGCTAAATGCCTGTAATGTAATGTAATGTAATGGCTAAATGCCTGTAATGTAATGTGATGTGAAACCACTTCACCTTCTAAAGGCTGAATGTGTCAGAACGTTTGAGGCTTTTGGCCTCATCTTAACTCGGCAGCATTGAGCGTGTGGGTCATCTATGCGTGCTGTCACTGAATTCATTACGTCTGGACATCCCTATTATAAATCCAAAGGGCCGGAATAAGAGAGCAATCCGTGCCCGCTAATTAAGGAAAACACTGCAAAGACTTCCTTTCTTTATAGCATTACTGGGCCCTTTAAATGTTGACGTTATGACATTACATTACATTACAGGCATTTAGAAGACTCTCTTATCCAGAGCGACTTACACAACTTTTTTACACAGCATTTACACTGCATACGTTTACACAGCTGGATATATACTGAAGCGATGCAGGTTCAGCACCTTGCTCAAGGGTGCAATGGCAGTGTCCTACGTGGGAATCGAAAAGACCAGCTCCTTACCCATTATACTGCACCGCCATGGGCTGGTGTTCGTACGGTGTCCCGCAGAACGAGATCAGGAGGGGTGCGATGGTCTTTTTCTTCTCACCTTAAACTCGGCGGCCGGCTCAGACAGGAGAGAAAGCAGATGAGACGCGGGTGAGCTGAATAATGAGCTGCTTTAATTGATCAGTTAATTAAGTGCTGAATAGCAGCAGAAACCAGCACACACACACACACACACAGGCTTCGGGGACCTCTGTGCTCTGCATGCACTCTTTAATGAACTCACCCGTGAAAGGAGTTATCGCTCAAGCCTAATTAGACAAATACAATTACTCCACTGTGCATTATTACCGGAAGGAAACAATAACTGACTGACTGACTGACTGATTAATCAATCAATTAATTAACGTTATTAATGCTCCAGATATCACCATGCTAAATTGGCATCTCTTTCATTTTTTTGCTAAGGAGGATTCTTTACTCCTCGCTGTTCTGGAATTTTGTGTTTTGGTAAATGGTAAATGGACTGCATTTATATAGCGCTTTTATCCAAAGCGCTTTACAATTGATGCCTCTCATTCACCAGAGCAGTTAGGGGTTAGGTGTCTTGCTCAGGGACACTTCGACACGCCCAGGGCAGGGATCGAACCGGCAACCCTCCGACTGCCAGACAACCGCTCTTACCTCCTGAGCTATGTCGTGTTTTGCTAGACGGGTTCCGTCAGTGTGTTGCTCGAACTGTGTACTAGCATCTTTCCCGACTCAAAAACCACCTTCTTTCAGCCTTTTCATTCTGTCATTCTTTCTTTCTTTCTTCAGTCGTTTTTGCTGCAGAGAAGACAAATGTAGGAAGGTTTAACAGTATAATGTAGCGAGGTTTAACGGTATAATGTAGCGAGGTTTAGCGGTATAATGTAGCGAGGTTTAACGGTATAATGTAGCGAGGTTTAACGGTATAATGTAGCGAGGTTTAGCGGTATAATGTAGCGAGGTTTAGCGGTATAATGTAGCGAGGTTTAGCGGTATAATGTAGCGAGGTTTAGCGGTATAATGTAGCGAGGTTTAACGGTATAATGTAGCGAGGTTTAACGGTATAATGTAGCGAGGTTTAGCGGTATAATGTAGCGAGGTTTAACGGTATAATGTAGCGAGGTTTAGCGGTATAATGTAGCGAGGTTTAGCGGTATAATGTAGCGAGGTTTAGCGGTATAATGTAGCGAGGTTTAGCGGTATAATGTGGCGAGGTTTAGCGGTATAATGTAGCGAGGTTTAGCGGTATAATGTAGTGAGGTTTAGCGGTATAATGTAGCGAGGTTTAACGGTATAATGTAGCGAGGTTTAACGGTATAATGTAGCGAGGTTTAGCGGTATAATGTAGCAGGTTTAACGGTATAATGTAGCGAGGTTTAACGGTATAATGTAGCGAGGTTTAGCGGTATAATGTAGCGAGGTTTAACGGTATAATGTAGCGAGGTCTAACGGTATAATGTAGCGAGGTTTAGCGGTATAATGTAGCGAGGTTTAACGGTATAATGTAGCGAGGTTTAGCGGTATAATGTAGCGAGGTTTGACGGTATAATGTGGCGAGGTTTAGCGGTATAATGTAGCGAGGTTTAGCGGTATAATGTAGCGAGGTTTAACGGTATAATGTAGCGAGGTTTAACGGTATAATGTAGCGAGGTTTAGCGGTATAATGTAGCGAGGTTTAGCGGTATAATGTAGCGAGGTTTAGCGGTATAATGTAGCGAGGTTAACGGTATAATATAGCGAGGTTTAGTGGTATAATGTAGCAAGATTTAGCGGTATAATGTAGCGAGGTTAACGGTATAATGTAGCGAGGTTTAACGGTATAATGTAGCGAGGTTTAGCGGTATAATGTAGCGAGGTTTAGCGGTAATGTCCCAGAACTAATTTGGCGCAACTCTGCGGGAGAGAGAAGGGGGATGAAACACCTCGGCTCCTATTGAAACAGACAGGCGCTAAAATCCACAAATTACCCGTCCTGCGCTCGCAGAGAGAGAATACAGGAACCGGGAAGCGTCTCTGGCATCTGGAGGAGAGGAACGGAGACATGAATAAACATTTTAATCCTCCCAGGAACCGCATTCCCAAAGATTAAAACCGCATGCTGCCAGTCCTGAAATCATAAAAAACCCAAGACAAAATGGCACAAAATACTATCTGACCTGGGTCAAATACTTATTTGTTTTGGATTGCAATACTTTCCTGTGCTCTATTGATCTTGCCCGGTGTAACTGAGTTTGCCAATATGACCTTCTGGGGGGGCGGGGGGTTTGCACTTGTTGAGAGTATTTCATTGGTTCCAGTACACCAGACAAGATCAGTAAAGGGTAGAAAATTATTTGAATCCAAAACACATACGTATTTGACCCAGGTCTGAATACTCTAGATATGAAAATCTGAGATTTGTTATGGAGGCCTGTCAGTTTCACACCGGTCAGCCAGTGGTCTGGAGATTTCCAAGCTGACTGGTTCTTGTTTGTTTGTGTCTTTTCCAGGTCCGCCGAGAGTGTCCAGCTTCGACTTCCCAGAGCCAGAATGTGAGACGGGCTGGTGGGATCCGTCACAGCTGTCGCTAGGCAACGGGAAACCTTCCAAAACCACAGACTTCTTTCCAACACCTTCCGTCCTTCCCTTCAACAGCGGAGTCCACAAGAGTCAAAAAACGTAAAACCGACACAGGGAAAAAAAAACGTTTACATGGTGACAATCAAAAAGGCCAACAGCAAAAAATAAACTCCATGTCATAACCATGGATCCTCGGAGGGCTTTGTTGCAGTAAACATACTCTGTTTTTCCCACCATCCAAATAGAGCTGGGGAGACACTGATGACAAACATTGCCCCTTTGGAGCATTTCTCCACCTGCAGCAACGGCATGCAGTAGCAATCTGCAGCTATGAAGTAAACAGCCAGGATCACTGAGAAACTACCGTATCCCTGTCTCCGGCAGCCTATTTCTCTACCCAACAACCCCCTCCTCACACACGCACAGAGTTCTCCTTCACACTGGACTTTGAGAATAAGAACACCTTAGGAGAGCTCCTGCTTCTAGTCATTGGCGGCTGTAGTAAATTCGGTAGAAAACGCTGACCCTGACTGCGGCCAATGAAATGACAGCGAGCGGCATGCCCCTCCTCCTGGTTCGGCTGCCCCTCCTCCTGGGCGTGGCCGGCGCCCTGGTGATCCACTCGGTGCCCTGGCGGGTGCCCTGCCCGCTCCAGTGCACCTGCCAGATCCGGCCCTGGTACTCCCCCCAGTCCGTGTACCGGGAGGCCCCCACGGTGGACTGCAGCGACCTCCTGCTCTCCCAGCTCCCTTCCCAGCTGCCCCGGGAGACGCACACCCTGCGGCTGCAGAGCAACCTGCTGAGCGGCCTGGAGCCCGGCGAGCTGCAGGGCCTGGGCAACCTGACGGAGCTGGACCTGTCCCAGAACAGCATCGGCGCCGCCCGCCGCCTGCGGGCCGGCCCCCTGCCGTCGCTCCTCAGCCTGCACCTGGAGGAGAACCAGCTCCGGCAGCTGCCCGACGCCGCCTTCCCCGGGCTGCCGGGCCTGCAGGAGCTCTACCTGAACCACAACCGTCTGCGCGACATCGCGCCCGCCGCCTTCCGCGGCCTGGGCGGCCTGCTGCGGCTGCACCTCAACTCCAACCGCCTGGCCGCCGTCGACCGCCGCTGGTTCCGCCACGTGCCGCGGCTGGAGGTGCTGGTGATCGGCGGCAACCCCGTGGACGCCATCCGGGACCTGAACTTCGAGCCGCTGGGCGCCCTGCGCAGCCTGGTGCTGGCCGGCATGGGCCTGCGGCGGCTGTCCGAGCGGGCGCTGGAGGGCCTGGCCAGCCTGGAGAGCGTGTCCTTCTACGGCAACCGGCTGAGCGCCGTGCCCAAGGAGGCCCTGCGGAAGGTCCCGGGCCTCAAGTTCCTGGACCTGAACAAGAACCCCATCCAGCTGGTGCAGCGCGGGGACTTCCGGGACATGCTGCACCTGAAGGAGCTGGGCCTGAACAACATGGAGGAGCTGGTGTCCATCGAGCGCTCCGCCGTGGAGAACCTGCCCGAGCTCACCAAGCTGGAGATCACCAACAACCCGCGGCTGTCCTACATCCACCCGCGCGCCTTCCTGCGCCTGCCCAGCGTGGAGAGCCTGATGCTGAACACCAACGCGCTCAGCGCCCTCCACCGCGACACCGTCAGCGCCCTGCCCAGCCTGCAGGAGGTCAGCCTGCACGGCAACCCCATCCGCTGCGACTGCCTGGCGCGCTGGGCGGGGGCCGGGGCCGGGGCCGGGGCCGGGGCCGAGGGGGGGCCCGGGGCAGGACGTCCCGTCCGCTTCATCCAGCCGCAGTCCACCGTGTGCTCGGACCCCCCCGAGCTGCGGGCCCGGCGGGTGGGGGACGTGTCGTTTCGGGAGATGTCGGAGAGCTGCCTGCCGTTGATCGCCCCCGGGACGCTGCCCCCCCGCGTGCGGGTGCGGCGGGGGGGCTCCGTGGCGCTGCACTGCCGGGCGCTGGCCGAACCTGAGCCCGCGGTGTTCTGGGTGACGCCCGGCGGGCAGCGCCTCTCGCCCGACGCCGCATACGAGCGCTACCGCGTCCTGCCCGAGGGCACGCTGGAGATCGCGGGCGCGGGCGCCGAGGAGGCGGGGCTCTACACCTGCGTGGCGCAGAACCTGGTGGGCGCCGACACCCGCAGCGTGATGGTGAGGGTGGAGGGGCGGCGGGCGCCCCCTGGCAGGGCGGCCCGGCGGGGCGGGGGCGACCTGGAGGTGAAGGAGGTGACGGAGCGCCACGCCCTGCTGGTCTGGCCCACCGGACGCAGCGCCCCCTCGGCTCGCCTCTCCTGGTTGGTCAACGGTAGCCGCGGCGACGACGGCGACGGCCGCCGCCACAGCGTGCGCATCCTGGCCGGCACGCGCGCCTTCAACCTGACCCGACTCCGCCCCGCCACGCTGTACCGCGTCTGCCTGCACCTGGGGCCCAACGACACCTCCTGCGTCCGCCTCAGGACTACAGACGCCCGGGCCCCTGGGGGCCCCCCCCCCCGGTGTGGCCCCCGCCGTGCTCCTGGCCGCCTCCGCCCTGCTGCTCCTCCTGGCCGCCAAGGCCTTCCAGGGCGTGGGCCTGGTCGTCTGGCGGGAGGGGGGCCAGGGGGGTGATGGGAAACGCCCGCCGCCCTCCTTCGCCGCGCCCCCAGCTGCGAAGGCCCATGTGTGTGATCCAGCCCTTCAGAAGCAGCAGCAGCAGCAGCAGCAGCGAGGTCTGGAGTCTCCAGAGGCCTCCGCAGACAGCTGCAGCATGGAGAAGAGCAGCTCTCTCCATCTGCAGAATGTTTAAGAGCGCTTAGGCGGAGTGTGTGTGTGTGCGTGTGTGTGTGTGTGAGTTTGTGTGTGTGTGTGTGAGTGAGAGTGAGAGTGTGTGTGTGTGTGTGTGTGCGTGTGTGCATGTGTGTGCGTGTGTGTGTGCGTGTGTGTGCGTGTGTGTGTGTGTGTGTGTGTGAGTGAGAGTGTGCGTGTGTGTGTGTGTGTGCGTGTGTGAGTTTGTGTGTGTGTGTGTGTGTGTGTGCATGTGTGTGTGAGTTTGTGTGTGCGTGTGTGTGCGTGTGTGTGTGTGTGTGTGTGTGCATGTGTGTGTGAGTTTGTGTGTGTGTGTGTGTGTGAGTGAGAGTGTGCGTGTGTGCATGTGAGTGTGTGTGTGTGTGTGTGCCCTTGTGAGTTTGTGTGTGTGTGCATGTGTGTGCGTTTGTGTGTGTGCATGCGTGCGTGTGTGTGTGAGTTTGTGTGTGTGTGTGTGTGTGTGTGAGTTTGTGTGTGTGTGTGTGTGTGTGTGTGTGTGTGCGTGTGTGTGTGTGTGTGTGTGAGTTTGTGTGTGTGTGTGTGTGTGTGTGCATGTGTGTGCGTTTGTGTGTGTGCATGCGTGCGTGTGTGCGTGCGTGCATGTGTGTTTGTGTGTGTGTGTCCATCCACATATGCTTCTGTACAAGTGAGCTTCTGGTTGCTGCAAGTGGAAAAATTCAGTACATACACATTTACCTGCATACACACTTGCACACACTCACACACAGGAGCGTATGATCATCAGCTGCAGAACTGGACCTCCCAGGCTTTTTCTCTAAGGCCTGGTGACCAGCAGCACAAAAAGGAGAACTTTACAGGGACTGGCGAAGGGGGAAGCCATGTTTTACCTGGCTGACGCTCTTCTCGTGAAGCTGTGAGAGCTTGTTTCCCTCTCACAAACTGTACTGACAAACCCAGTCTGTATTTATTTAACGCGTGACATGCGTGGTGGTTGCACATTGAAATTAAAAGACGTAGTTACCTGAGCGTTCACTTCGGTCACGTAACGATGTTTAAAACTCACTTCCGGTCGAGTGCAGTAACGATAGCCGCATGCTGTTACTGTGCACATGCAGCTCGTGTCAGGAAGCCATGTTTCATCACACGTCAATGTCTTAGACTTAACAGAGGAGCCTTATGTCAAGACATTAAAGAACAGTCCCACCAAACAAATCGGTTGAGAGATCAAACAGTCATTTGGTCAGTGCAGAAGAAAAACTCTGTCAGATAACATTGCTGATACTAAAATGTGCCCTTTTGAATTCACAGATGTAATAACAATTTTATGCTAAGTGGGGAATAGAAGTGTTTTGACTCTGAAAAGAATGTGTCCTTTCTGGGGTGTTCTTTGTTTTTGGGGTTTCGCTGTTCAAGTGCGACCGCTCTCTTGGGTTCACTGCGAGCGGGGCGAGACGTATCGGACACAGTCGCGAACCTTGACCTCTGGAGATGTTTAATTATCCTGTTGAACGCACACAGGAAGTGGAGTTTGAGTGTTCAGCCCCAGGAGACGCAGCGCTGACATGGATCCCCCCACAGGGGGAGCCAGACTCTCTGCCCTCACGATCCCCGCCGATTGCCCTGCTACAAAACGACTTTCTACGTTTTTCAATTTTTTTATTTATTTATACACGGATATAAACAGTGCTTGAAAAAGGACAAAATAAAAACACGACACGGACAATTTGATTTTCAGGGGGATTGTCTCGGGGAGGAGTGAAGGAACAAAATGAACTTAAAAAGAAAAGGAGAAAGACGTTATGGAATCTTAAGATAAAGGACAGGTTTTAAAGGGGATTTGGATTTGAGGATATTTGGCCAATAAGGTGCAATAATTTTCAAGGTTAAGTGCAGCGCTGCACAGCGATCTGTTCTAGGAGGCGGGGAAGATGGAGGCATCGCGCTGCCTCCAGCGAATCAGGATTCAGTGCGCAGCGTGCAGCACCTCTGCTTGCTTACCTGTATCTATGTTTATTTAAAGTTTAGCGTGGACGGGTCCTCTCCACCAATCACAGCGCGTGTTGGTAACAACAAATGCAAAAACTTTCAGTGGTATACCTCCTGGCTGTATTCCCTTCAGGCGTAAACGAATCCTAGAGGTATAGCTCGAGGGTACCCACCAATCACCATCCCGGTTGTTGTGATTGCTCTTAGCAGCGTGCTCTGTGATTGGTGGAGCTCCGTTCTGGCTAAAAGTGATGACATGTAGTTGCTGTACCTATTTTATTATCCCTGGTAAAGGACAGGAAGTTAAGGGCAGTGGAATTTATTAATATCCTCGGTATGCCCGCCATCGAATCGTTTGTCCTTGTTGTCAAGTGAACAGCTACCTGGTGACGACGTGCTTCTAATCTTCTTCTTCACAGCCAGCCTGCAAGTGTTATTTAATGCTCTTCTTTTGAACTTTATTTTAAGTATTATTTTAAAGGTTTTTTATTATTATTTATTTTTTTTTTTTATGGCCACAGTCGGTGTGAGCAGCGGCAGTTACCATGGAAATAAAATGAGGCATCAATCACAGGAGAACGCTGTCAGCAGGAAGCGGCTCTGTGTTCCTCACACCATTTGCTCGCTGTTACCCAGGAGATGGAGATCACCATGACTACTACATTTTCCCTCCAATTCACGTCCCCATGCCCACCAGTTTTCGTGAAAAAGCAACGGATTTTTACGTTTTTCCATTTCCAGAGTGCTGGTTTTTTTTTTTTTTTTGTTTTGTTTTGTTTTGTTTTTTTAATTGACTGGAAGTTTATTTCATTGACTAAGCAGAATGACATTTGAAGTTGATCTGTGGTCTAATGGAAAAATAAAAACAACAAGCAAGCAGACAAAAAGACACAATCGGTGAACAGAAATGGTCAGCATCCCACAATCCTGAAACTGGATCTGACATGAAATGTCCAGCCCAGAGCTCTCAGCCAATGGGAAGTTCAGCCCAGAGATCTCAGCCAATGGGAGGTTCAGCCCTGAGCTCTCAGCCAATGGGAGGTTCAGCCCTGAGCTCTCAGCCAATGGGGGTCCTGTGCCCAGATCCACCAATCCGCATTTAATTTTATTTATTTATTTTTTTGCAGCATATACCTATTTTCCAAGGTGTGTCCTCTGACTGTGTTTGTTTCTGTCTGTAAATTAAAGTGGTCAGTGTGTCTTCTCTCTTCTCTCTCCTCTAATTTTAATTGCCCCCCCTCCCTCTACCCCTCCACCAGTTCCCTTCTTCTTCTCTCCCTCGTTATCCCTCCTCCCCTTCTCTTTTTCTTTAACCACACCTGTCCACCAACCTCTTTCCTAACGAGTGTGTTGCTCTTCTTTCAATGCCAGTGTCGATGATGACTGTGTGTTAAATTCTATTTTGAGCGATTATTAAAAAGATTTTGGACTGAAAATGCAGGGTGGATTTATTTTGACCGGTTTCGTACTTGAAAGCTGCATTTTGGTACGGGTGAGTTGTGGATGCGTGAAGTAGTATGTTTTGTTTTAAAGAAATACGGAGACCCGGGGGAGGAGAGTGGAACGGGACGAACTCTGAAGACGGGTGAGGGGGCTTCTATTCTCAAAAGAGACCTGGACCCTGATTGACAAAGCAAGCAGGATTACTGAGTTAGCTGGATTACTACACCGAGTAAAACCCGCAACCCTTCCAAACATGGAACATGGACTGAAGTAGAGAGAGCTGTTCCAGGGTTTGACTCTGATCTCAAGTCAAGATGCACAAGAACAATCAGAGATTTCACAGCTGATTCAACAGCAATATCATAGGCCTGGTCGAATCAATGTGTTGACATTTGAGCAAACACTAATGCTACATCCACACCTAATCCCGATTAGCGATTAGCTCATCATTACATTACATTACAGGCATTTAGCAGACGCTCTTATCCAGAGCAACTTAGACAACTATTTATATAGCATTTACATTGCATCCATTTACACAGCTGGATATATATACTGGGGGTGAAGAAGAGCCAGGGATTCTGGGAACGAGACGGGACAGCCGGCTGCTGATTGGACGCTGAACGGTGGCAGGGGCGGAGTTGGGATGATTCCAAGGGGGCCCTGACTGACAGGGGCCCTCAAAAAATGTTAGAACAAAGGATTTTGCGGGCTGGTGGGGCCCAATGTGAGCTCTTCTCATGGGGCTCAAAATCACTGGTGGGACCCCTGAGCAGGGGTGTGTGGCGGGAGTGTGTGGTGTAATCATTGTCTAAAGATAGGAAGTGCTGCTTGGAACACGGTGTCCCAGAGCGAGAGATTTGCCTGGAATGCAGGCAGCCCGTGGAGGCCGGCGTTCAGAAGTGACGTGGCGTGTGAATTTAGGGAGGTCGACGAGCTGCCAATAAGCAGCCTGCTGCAGTGCTCCGGTTTCTCTTCAGAAACACGCTGTTGCTAAATGCTGAAATTGCCAAACTTTTTTACTTGGAGATGGAAATTAGGTAAATAGTTATATTTATTGTAAAAAGATAAGATCAAAGATAAGGACAAATGTTGACTGAATCAAGATCAGATTCTAAGGAAAATGCTGATTGAATCTAGATCAAATTCTAAGGAAAAATGTTGGTTGAATCCAAGTCAAATTCTTGGATTGATTTATAGATAACAGCAGTTGTCCTAAAGCATCACAGCCATTGAAAGAGTCGTAGCGGGGGGGACTACCTTTCACTACTGGCCTGCGTTTAGCTTAGACCCAGAAATTGGCTAAGCAGGATGGTGATAGAGAAATTGATTGTGAAATCTATTTAGTGTGCTTATCGATTTTCTCTGGGGGTGGGGGGCCAGCGGCTGGTCAGTAATGGAATATAGAATAGAGAGCTTTGGGGGGGCGGGGGGGGGGGGGGGGGGGGGGATGGTGGCCGTGGCTAATGGAGTGGAACTCCATGGTGCGTTGAGGGGGGTGGAGGTGGTGGAGGTGGAGGGAAAGGGGGGTGCGGTCGCCCACAGCCATACCCCCTCTCCCATTCAGCATTAATGAACCCCAAAACCTCCCCCAAAGATTGGCTTCATCAGGTGATGAGTCACCTGTCGAGAGCGCACAGAATTTATAACAGCTGTTTTCTCAGCCTTCCCCAAGATCACACAGCAACCTAGCCTGGACAGTTTAGCATAGTGCTGCATTTCTTCGTGAAATGTGCGTGTGTCTGGGATGCAGCAGTTCTGCCCAGTCATAGCTGCATGCTGGGAAGCATGTGTGTTGATTGACAGGTATACGCTATGGTCAGATGTTCTCCTGTGTGGTTGCTAGGGAATATTTTGCTTGAAATGGTGGTTCATTGTTAAGATTACTGACTGGTTATCAATCCAGGCAAAGGTGGGGAAGGGTGTGTGATGCCTTCTAGTTGTAGTGGCAGGAAATGGCACAGGGAGCCTTAGAATACTAGAATTTCCCCTGGCACAAATTTACAACAACAAAAAAATGTAGGGAAACAATAATGTGTTTTCTTTTAGGTTTGTTCAGTTTCATTTAAAAAGATAGATGTGAAAATGCCACGCAAACTCAAAACATGCAGGTTCAGGAATGTTGAAATGGTGTGAAAGCAAAAAGGTGAAAGTTCTGAAAACTTAAAGAAATGAACTGAACTGGGAAAAAAATACCGTTTAAAAAAAAAAATAGTGTTTTCGCGTGTGTGGATCCTCTCCTGTGTATGACCAATCAGCCGTATTTCAGCTTCGGGGGGGGCTTTGTATTAATATCTGCTTAAAAAATAGAAAATACAAAAAAAATGAAATTGTTTTTCTCTGTTTCCAATTTACATCTGCGCACATCAGGAAAAACAATAAACATTAGATCAGAGATCCATGACTGTTGGAATGGAACTCAGTGGGCACAAGCTGCCATCTAGTGGTAAAATAATATTTTAAAGTGGTGTGGCTCTCAGCAGTTTTGGAAATCGTACAAGGATGGTATAACCTCAACCCATACCATTCCACAAATTAAATAGCATTTATAAAAGACCATACCATATAAACTCTGTGTGCTGATAAAGGGCATTGCTACAACATGCTCTTTTTATTTATTAATTTTTTAAAAATAAAATATATTGTGGCACTAGGAGGCCACAGGGGCAGAGAGGGACAGAGAGGCTGTTTCTTATGTTTGTCCTTTTAGAACTCAGGTACCGGGAAGGACCGCAGGACCAAGGACAGCGTCACCCCCAGTTCCACACAGGGCAACAGCTGGGGGTAGTTCCCCTATAAGGTGGCTGCTGCTGCCTCTTTTCATGATTAGTGGTTTGTATGAAGGCCTTGCTTCCAGGTATAAAATGAAGAGACCCTTTTACTGCTTGGTCACTATGTGAGCTATAAAAAACTACAAAAAAAACTGTGAACTTCCAACTCTTTTTAGTTTGTTTTGCCAGTTCACCACGTGACAGTGACAGTTCCAGCACTGCGTCACCATTTGTACATGTTATTGTCCTGGTAGATGTGTGCTTGCTCATATCTGTGTCGGTTTATAAACCCAATCTGATATCATCTGTTTGTTGAATTTATAATGTTTTGAGATATTGATTCTCTTTATTATTACTATTATGATTGTTATACAGAAGTAAAGTCTAGAACATTCAGAAGAGACCAAACAAAGCATAGATCAAATTAATTTGCACAGAAATGGGCCATTATTTGAGAAACTGCAAATTATATGCCATGAAGACTCACAGAATTTTAATTTCCTTCAGCTCTAGACTCAACAAAGAAAGAAATGTAATTAAAGTGGAACAATGCAGCCCTTAAAAACATGACAGGTTTATTTTAGAAATTAAACTGAATAAATATGTTCTCAACAAAAAAATGTGCACAACGAAAGACATATGGCTTATTAAAGCCACTTCCAATTTTTTAGAATATTTATTTCTTGGTTTATTTTACTGTGGTTGTTGAATAAACATGAATTTTCACCCACCTGAAGAAAAAAATCACATTTAGAATTTTATCTTTTTTTCTGCGCAGATTAGAGAGGAAATGAATATTAAGTACAAAAAAAAATTTATTTAGTCTCAGCAGGTGTCCTTTTTTTCGCAGATGTACTTTTTTCTTCTTTTTGGGACTGATAATATCCATCCAGGTGGGATTTCTAATTCTTAAAAATGTCAGGATTTGCTTGTTCCTTTGAACGTTCCCCGTGACCTCTGATTGGAGGAAAAATGCTCTCACTTAACTGAACCATAGAAACGTAATAGCCCACTTAACAAAGCAATGTACTTCAGGGGTGAAAGGGGTGACACCACAACAGGCCAGTGCAGAGGAACAGCCCCCCAGTGCAGAGGAACAGCCCCCCAGTGCAGAGGAACAGCCCCCCAGTGCAGAGGAACAGCCCCCCTGTTCAGAGGAACAGCCCAACTGCAGAGAGGAACAGCCCAACTGTGCAGAGGGACAGCCCAGCTGTGCAGAGGAACAGCCCAGCTGTGCAGAGGAACAGCCCAACTGCAGAGAGGAACAGCCCAACTGTGCAGAGGGACAGCCCAGCTGTGCAGAGGAACAGCCCAACTGTGCAGATAGGAACAGCCCAACTGCAGAGAGGAACAGCCCAACTGCAGAGAGGAACAGCCCAACTGTACAGAGGAACAGCCCAACTGTGCAGGGTAACAGCCCAACTGTGCAGGGTAACAGCCTAACTGTGCAGAGGGACAGCCCAGCTGTGCAGATGAACAGCCCAACTGTGCAGAAGAACAGCCTACCTGTGGTTCAAGCCCCGGGCTCTGCCCTGTTAGTCCTGAAGTGCCCTTTTGGCTGCAGCCATTTTGTTTAAAGCACAGGTGGCCCTTTGCAGTTGCAGTCTCCATGGCAACATGTTTTCAACAACCAAAAGTCAAGAAACGAAAATCGAATCTGCTAAAGAGAAAAGAACTATCAACCAGACCCACTCTTATGCATGTAAATCTAAGACTGGGGGAGAATGTGACTGTGAATCTTTCCTGAATACTCCAACCAAGGGGCAACCAAAGGTCCAACCAAACTGAAAAGATGGCGGTTGTCTATGGCCAGAAGTTAAAAGGGGGAGAAAGGGAGAAATGTGGAGCGAAAGTGATCATTCATAGAAAAGAACTAAAAGTCTAGGGCCTCTTGCTGCGGTAGCCTGACTGCCGTGATGATTTATGGAGGGGAAGGGTTATATCACTTATTCCCTACCTATCATTTATAATTTCTGTGTGATGGATGCTGTACAGTATGCGACCACTAGATGTCATCATGGCATTGTTTTTGTTTACTTCAGCAGGGATGGAGAGTCATCATGTCCTCTGCTTGCTGTCTGTGTCCCTGGCTGGCTATTGGGAAGAATGGGATAATTTGCATGTCTAAAACTGTGTAATATATGGAAGGTAATTGGATGTCTATTACTTGTTGTACTGTGCAATATGTTTGGTACTGAAGTACAAGACTATCATCATTTTTTTTAAACTGACTGAACAACAAAATATTATTATTAAACCAATATTTGGTTTTGTACTTAATATCTTTATTATACATGAAATAACCATGAGGTTATTTTTCTTAAATAAAAAAACCACAGCTGGGTGACGTCACTGCTACAGCATACTGCTGCGACCGGTGCGTGAATGTATCTGTAGTCATGGAGACAATTGTTTGTTTAAATCGCTATGGCAATAGTTCTACTTGTTTTATATACCTCCACATTGCTAAGCATTGCGAGGAATCTGACGTCCCTAGATGGTGTGCCTGGATGACGTAAAGTGTCCTAATGAGCGTTTAAGCTGTGGCTGATTAAATTAATGGTGATCTTTTTCTACGGCCACGGGGTGGCGTGAGTTGACACCTTGTCTCTGTACGTGATAAAGTTTTTGCGTTTGGGAGTTAAAGCTGCTCAATTCCAGAGCAATTTGCTATGGCCGCGACCAAGGAAGGCTTGTTAATTTTAAGTGTTAAATTTAAAATGTGAAATAGATTAATTAGCTCGCTCTGATTATTTCATTACTTGAGATAAACCCCACACACAGTTTATTGTTGTAAATTTCCAATGGCACTAATAACAATGCAAAAAATGTCCTTGTTTGTCAAGATATTGAATTGAATATTAAAAAGCTTAGTTGTACATGTCCGTTTTTTTTTTGGGGGGGGGGGGGGGGGGTTGGTGGTGATTTTAATACTGTTTAAGAAGAGATGACTGATAGGGTGGGGGACACTTTGTTCTTGAACATGGGTCTAGCTGTTCTGCCCTCTAAATGGACCAGTACCTTGTCACGGTGAGGAGGCTTGTGTGTGTGTGTGCTGTTGACCCAGCCTCAGAGCTACAGTATACCTCCTTCAGTCTATTTGCTGTTGGTAGGGACAGACGTGGCAGGCAGGCCTGAGGTGACACGACAGATGAAAGCCTTGGGCAGGAATGGGAAGCAGGTGTCACCTGGATCTTCATTTCTGATGGACGATATTTTAATGGGCACTGTGAAGCTCCCATAGGTGTGCATCAATGTGTCACAACTTTTACTGCTGTTGCTATATTCCAATGCATGATGTTCAGGACAAATGTGCATTTATCTGAAAGCATTTTGTTGTAGTTTCTGAGCTGGACCACTTTCAAGGACGCTTGTTCTAACCTTTTAAAGTGTGAATCGTTATGTTGTGTTGATAGTGCGTCTTTCTCATATGTACACCTCAAAGGTATTTCAGTTCAGTGTTTAGAGAGCCAGTGTGTTTTCTACAATTATATCTGGACTGTGTGGATGCCAAATGGCATGTAGTTTTGGGTGCAATCGTTGTTTTACGCAGCAAAATGTAAACTTCACGCTGAGAGAGCAAACAGAAAAACATCCGTGTCTATTAAGGTTTTTTACTGAATTCGATTTGAAAACAAATTACATGTCCTTCTTCTGCATGCATGTATTTTATTATTTAGACAGCAAGCACTGCATCTCTGTAAAACTCATTTCTGCTGCTAAAATAAATAACTCAAGGCAGTGTAGGAGAAATGCACCGGGTCCATAAACATGCACAGATGAAGTGCTGACAGCTAAGCTACCCTGTGACAGCATTATATTGACAATAAATATCTACTGCAACAAAACGCATGCACTTTAGTACTAGCGTCAACATGTTCTGCCAATTGTAATAGCACTAGAATAATACATAATAAATAAGTAAGTCTAGTAATAAAAGGTTATGCTCATTACAATTTGACATAATTATTACAATTCCTGACATTTGATGCTGCATTGATGCTAAATTTGTTTATTGACATTTCAAGTCGCAAGCCTTGCATTGGTGCATTAGCAACCACGAACATGCTGCTACTGTAGATACATTTACAGACTGGATTGGTGCACAGGTTTCACTGGTGCATTTGTTGCACGCAAAAATTCACATTCGATCCATGGTTATGACATAATCATTACAATTTCTAATATTTGCAGCTGCATTGGTGCATTAGAAACTTTTTTTTTTTTTTAGAATGCTAGCATTTCACACCTATGGGGCCTTTCATTACTACGAGATCTCTGTACAAATGCAGACCGGACTGCACTGGCGCATTAGCTGCATCACCCTGCACTGGCCGCGCATTAACCCTGCGTGTGAACGTGCTAGCGTGTGGCTGACGTGTGGCCCTTTTGTTCCAGGGGGCCGTGGTGAGGCTTGAACCTGCGACCTTGCATTCCTCTGGTACCATGCCCCCCCACCCCAACCCCCCCCCCCCTTTCATCTCGTAGACGGGCCCCGGCTGGCCCCTCCTTTCTCCGCAGAGAAGAATGTGCCGTTAGCATTGCGCAGCCCGCTGTGTGTTTTGCTCTTTGCTTCAGGCTAAAATACGACATCACCCATGATCCCTCACAACCGGCTGCTGGACGTCAAGTGGGCCTTGACTGAATACATCAGAGGCTTAAGCCTCTAATGCCCCCCCCCCCCCCAGACCTCAGAAGCCTTACCTTCATTCAAAACGAGACATGATGCCATTTCCATTTTTGGTTGACTCACTTTACTGTTAAATGACGTTGACCTGTGTTTTCCCTCTATTGTTTCCAGTACAGTAAACATAAACCCAGACAGATATGAATATACAACAGCAGCACAGAAACATAAAATGCAACACATCATGACTGCCTCTGAGTATTTAACCATTTTCGAAATTTAGTGGTGGGTACTTGCTATGTTTTACTATTTCAATTCGCTAAATGCTACTGCAGTAGAAAAAATATAATATAATAAATATATAATAATATATATTTATAATAATATAATAAAATATACATATTTTAGATTGGATTTAAAAATGCTTTCAATATCTTCTGGCTCTGATCAACTGGGAAGCAAGCCATGTTTTCCCTTCGTAAGACACAATTTTGGTTGTTTGCATCTTACATTTTGCATAATTTTGGGGTGATTTCTAACATTTTTCTCACTGTCAAAAATAAAAATACATTGTTCGTATCTCTAGACACATAGTGTCTCAACAATGGGCCGTAAGCAGTTAGTTGGATATTGACTTTTTATTCCCAACGTTTCCTTTGTGGTGGGAATTTTAGAAGGATTTGCAAGGGACTGTTTTAAGTGACTGGTGCAGTTTGTGCGATGACGCATCCGATGACATATGCCCTTGCAATGACCTAAAAATGACTTGCAAACGCGAACGTTCAGTCAAGAAGTAAAAAAAAAAAAAGAGGCACCGGCAGGAGCTCGAGACTTAAGCCCCTTTGTAGCCACCGCAGTGTACCTTTAAAAAACGTTGACTCCTCCTACTCATTGGGGTCCATGTCAGCAGCAACATCTTTGAACTCTAGTTTGGGAAGAACATGCATTGTGGGGCAGAGAAAGAGGCGGAGAGAGTTGCTCAACGTCATGTACAGTACGGCGAAAGTATGCCAGTTTGAACAATAGGTGTAGTTAGCTTACATGCGCGTGAGTCACTCCGACTCCGAGGCAACTTGTATTGTAAGTTAGCCTACGTTGCGGGAAACCTTTGGGACATCCGACTCAGGAAGCTACTCTTCTGACATAAAGTATACGTTTGTAAGCTAGTTTGTCGCGCGGATCTAGAGACTGGTTAAACATACCCATGCAGCTGCCTAGTTAGCTAGTCGTGTGTTTAGGATACGAATACGATTTGTATCTAAGCAGCTTGTCTTTGAACACCGACTAATGTTCACGCGCGGATCTAAAAAGCGTCGATCGAATCGTTCGGTAAGTATTTTACTTAAACTCCAGGTAGCGGTCCTTGTGCTATTCGTAATATTTTGTATTAATTATACTTTGTAAAAATCAGACCGTGGATTAGACTTCTATTAGACCTATTCACTCTTGCACTCTTGTAGTCGACGCTGTTTTTCCCCCCAACCAGCCGCTTTGCTTTGCCGAAGGTGTAAAGCTATTTGAGGTGTTGGGTCACGTCTTTTAGCGTTCCGATCTCGGATTATTGTAAAATTTTAGCACATTTTCTAGTGTATTGTGACAGAGTTATGGTTTTTGGACATGTAGTTCACGAACTATGTATATGTGCATATTATTTTTAAATAACTTTTTGCAAACTTCTTGTTAGACCAGGTTGTGCTTATCCCTTTAATTTATGTGGCGTTTCTGGGAGTGGCCTTTCAAGACGTCATATGGCCGTTCACCTGTACAGGCTACATTGCGGTACGAAGAGAGAGTGCACTCATATTTCTAACTTGTCGACATGCATTGAAAATCAAACAGTTTGAAAGAAAAAGACGATTGTCATCAAATTGCTGTATTTGTACAGAGGGACAGTGACAGTAATTGTGGGCATAAGCTCTAGTATGGTCCATTTCCTCCCAGTTCCTGGATAATGCAGTCGTACTCTCAGTATTAGCATTACATTACATTACGTTCATTTGGCAGACGCTTTTATCCAAAGCGACGTACAAAAGTGCATTTTCATGATCGTAGACAATCTGCTAATGTAAGATCTCAGAACCCTAAAACCTCCTCACTCATGCTGCATGTGGGTCTGGACCCATCCACCTTGCTGGGGGAAATGAGCTCATAAAGAGTGTCCAAGTGTTCCAGACTAGTGTTCTATTTGGGGGGGGGGGGGGGTGAATTTGGTGTCATTAACTTACCACCCCATGTATGTTGCCTCCACAGTAGTGGAGTAGGTGGGAGGGTGGGGTGGGTGGGGTGGGGGGCATTTGGAAATTGTACATGTCCATTTCACTGTTGTAGTAGTTTTCCTGGCAAGACCCCCCCCCCCCATACGTTATCAGGCTCAGGGCAGGCCATTAGCCCACTCACCAGTCTCTCTTGGTTTTGGGACGAACTTAGAGGTCATCGCTAGACTCAGCCCTGTGATCACCTCCACCCCACTGTCTGCAATCTTTATTACACCTTTTATTATTATTATTATTATTATTACTATTATTATTATTATTATTTTATTTTTTTTGTAAATATAGCCCTCTCTAAACTTCTGATGGGGGTCCCCCGGATGCCTTTGCGCCTGGCTGGGAGTTTGGGGGTGTACCCGGATCAGATAAGGTTGCAAACCTGCTCTGCCCCAGCTGCAGCCTGGGCCCGTTACAGTGCACCTCGGGACTGTGCAGAATGAGCAGCAGGTGCCCTGCTTTTTATGCTGATTCTGTTAAGTGAATTAGCAGGTAAACCGTTGTGTGTGTGTGTGTGTGTGTGTGTGTGTGTGTGTGTGTGTGTGTGTGTGTGTGTGTGTGTGTGTGTGTGTGTGTGTGTGTGTGTGTGTGTGTGTGTGTGTGTGTGTGCGCGTGCGCGTGTGCGTGTGTGGTGGGGTGACAGTGTAGTATAATGGGTATGGAGCTGGTCTTGTAACCCAAAGGTTGCAGGTTTGATTCCCAGGTCAGACATTGCCATTGTACCCTTGAGAAAGACACTTGACCAGCATTGCTTCAGTATATATCCAGCTGTATAAATGGATGCAGTGTAAATGCTGTGCAAAGTTGTGTAAGTCGCTCTGGATAAGAGTGTGTGCTAAATGCCTGTAATGTAATGATCACAGTGGTTGATTTTATTCTGAGCTTTATTTGCGTTACATTTTTTTCAGTCCTGAGGCATTGTTTAACCCAATATGGTGAGTTTACCAGTAATCTCAATGGCAGCGTGGAAGGCTTTTGTCCGTATTTCTTTCTTTACTCGTTTTTCTTGCCGGACCCCGGGGTACCACAGAGTTCAGCTCCTGTCCTGACCTCTGCGTCTGCGCTGTCCGTGTGGATAAAAAAAGAGGGATGTTTATTGCGGCTTGTTTTCAGGCATTTTGCTTTCGTACGTACGTAACATCTGGCCTGCAGACTTGGAGGATTGCCAGTGACGACGCGAGAATCCTTTTTCTGTAATTACGCTCTGAGGGCCGCGCTGGTAAAGCCGGCTGCTCCGCGCGAGGTTGATCTGCCTGCGGTGCTGCTGCGGCTGGGTCCGCGCGCGCTAGCAGCTTTAGCCCTACCGCCGTCGATTTCCTGACTGTGCACGGCTGCTTGATTTACGGCGCACGCGGGTCCCGTGAACCTCACTGGAGTGTGTCGGTGGTTTTATTTGTTCTCCGCGGAGTCTGTTTAATTAACTGGGGTTTTCCTGAATAGATAAATCTTTGGCGAGCACCTAAGCGAAAAAAAATTGCGAACGTCAAAGAGGAAAACCTGATACGGTTCAGTGCGAAAGATGTGGGATGACCCCGTGTGTGACCACAAGCGTTAACCCAATGATGGGGAGCATCAAAGACCCTGCTCATGGCTCGACAAACTCTGACTCACATTAATCAAAAAGTGCAGGGTATTAAGATTGTGGTTTGCATATTCACGCGCACTGAAGGCAGTGCAACGGTTTCACTATTTTCTCTTGACGCAGTTTTAGAATAAAGTTAATATCCTGGTATTTTTGGATCCACCTTTCTCTGATTATGGCTTCGTCATAGTCATGATCTGTTACTACTATATCTTTACACTCACGCTGTGTTTCAGCTTGCTTTAAAACCAGTGTTTTCAGTGTTGACGTCATCTTACTTTGTTATGTGTTTAGCTTTCATTTTATTGTGCGTTGTTTCTGTTTGTCTCGTCCCTGTCTAAAGCGTCTTTGAGTTTTGAGAACAGCACTATATAAAGATCTGTTATTATTCAAATGCATTATATTCAGTGACGGCACATTACAGTGGCTACACGTATGCACATGTTGCCTGGGTGTGATTTACGAGGGGTGCGTTAAATGACAGCGGCTGTTTACATTTATTTTTCCTGATGGGAAGTTTGTCAGTTATCTGCATAATGCATTGGGAAGTAATCCCAAAGTTTTCTCCGGCTGTTTGCCATTGATGTTGCATTAACTTCCTTCTCAAGTTAAAAAAAAAAAAAAAAAACGAATTCTGTAAAATACCTGATATCATTTCAAATAGACTACACAAATGAATCCTTTTTGTCTCATTGGATTGAAATGTTGCAGGCAAATATAAATGCTGTCTCAGTCATGATGTGGATCGCTGATGCATGGATCCCCATGTCGTCAGTATACATTAAATTCAGTTGCCTGCACTTAATCCTCACGTTTAAATGAATCTGGAAAAGTTATGGGGAAATTGTGCACAATTTGTGATGTATATAACAAATGGTGAATGGACTGCATTTATATAGCGCTTTTATCCAAAGCGCTTTACAATTGATGCCTCTCATTCACCCATTCACACACACACTCACACACCAACGGTGAAAGGCTGCCGTGCAAGGTACCAATCAGCTCGTTGGGAGCAATTAGGGGTTAGGTGTCTTGCTCAGGGATACTTCGACACGCCCAGGGCAGGGGATTGAACCGGCAACCCCCCGACTGCCAGACAACCGCTCTTACCTCCCGAGCTATGTCACCCCCCAAAATAACGCTATTGCACATTCACCGATAAATGACTATGCCATCTGTAAATGCCAGCATGTTAATGGTAGCAGTTGTCATAAAAACCACTGACAGTACTTAACGGGTGACAGGAGGTCAGATTCCAAGAGAGCTTTATTTTCAGCTATCAGTGGAGATCACCCACTGATGTACAGTATGAGTACCCCAAACTTGTACTGCCTGAGAATGTGCCTTAGAAACCTTCTGTCTGATAGTCATTTGATGAGTGATGCTTTTCTGTAGACTATAAAATGGTAAATGGACTGCATTTATATAGCGCTTTTATCCAAAGCGCTTTACAATTGATGCCTCGCATTCACTAGAGCAATTAGGGGTTAGGTGTCTTGCTCAGGGACACTTCGACATGCCCAGGGCGGGGGATCGAACCGCCAACCCTCCGACTGCCAGACAACCGCTCTTACCTCCTGAGCTATGTCGCCGCCAAAATATTTCATGAAATTTGCCTTTTTGCCAAATCAGGATCCCACAACAGATAATTTTCCTAGTCCCGATTCGCCAGAGGGAAAGTGGTTGGTTTGGATACACATTACACTCATCTCAGACACAGCAGAAATGCAAAATACCCCTGAGGCATTTCTTTTATATACAGCATATTTCTGTTTGCATGATTGTAGCATTTGCAGTGTTTTCATAGCCAATTTTGTCCTGTTTTTTCTTGCCCTAATTCAAGTGCACAGTTGTGTGTGCTCAGTCCTTTCCCGTCTCTGTGTGTTCTTTGAAATGCTAATGAACATTGACTGCTAGCGTGCGCTAACAAGCACTACATTTAGCATCAGGGACCAAAGGAGTGGGTCTTGCCTGATGAGCCAGAGAGAACTCTTGATTTATACACTGATTTATAGATTTATCAGATACGCCGATTTGTATGCTAATTTATCTGCTGATTTATGAGCAGATCTATCCTCTGATTTATATGCTGGTTAATACTCTGATTTATACGCAGATCTATACACTGATTTATACACAAACTTATACTCTGATTTACGGGTTGATTTATACGCAGATTTGTCCGCTGATTTATACTCTGATTAATACACTGATTTATGCACTGCTTCTCTGGGCAGTGTTATTGCCTGTTCTGAGCTGCAGGAAATGTTTGGCCCACTGGTGCAGTCATCCATTCCGAGAGCTGTGTTGCTATGCTGAGAAAAAAAATGCTTTAGCCCTCAAATTTAAAAAAGTGTTTAAGTGTAACAATAGACAGTTTAAAATCAATTTGACTCCAATTCTCAGTAAGTAACACATAACCACCCCTCACCGACCCCCACCCCCCCCACTTTATCCGATCTGTGTTCAGCATCAGTGCTTTCACTGTGTGTTTCAGATGGAGAGCGCACTGTGTGTTTTCTACAGGCTGAATTTTGGCCTCTTTCCCCAGTGTTTTGCAGAATTCACAGCGTGTCCTGTGTGTGACGTGTGTATCTCTTTCTCTCTCTCTCTGAGAGAGACTGCACTTAATTGGGCCGCGTTTCAGGGTGTGAGATTTTTACGAGCGCGATACTCTTGCGTAACCATCCAAAACATTTTGTGGGAGGAGCCGTTGGAGCTGACAGTCCCTTACGCTGCAGCCATGGAGACCGAACCCATTCACCTGTTTACATTCGAACAGACGCAGAGCGTTAAGTCACTGATTAATCTGAGCTTGAGCTTAGAGAGTTCAGACTGGACCACCGGGGACGGGTTTCCATTTTGGCACAACTCGGGGAAGCCAGTTGCAAACTTGCATACATGTATGTTAAAACCGTTTATGTTGCATGCGCTAAATGGTGTGATGTATCAGGAAATTATTAGTTTTAGTTTTAGATTTGTGTTGTTTTAATTAGTGCCCTGAATGCCCTCCTGCCTTTCTTCTTCTTTCTGTGAAACTGACCATCGGTCGAAAGTCCTGGGTTAGAAAGTAAAATTCCAAATTAGTTCTGACCTCCTGACTGAACAGTTGTGCTAATTATAAAATCTCGGGGATTGGAACAAATACGGAGGAAGACTTTTGTACTTTCTGAACCTGGGCTTTCCTTTCTCTGGAACTGACCGCAGTGAAGAAAGCAGGAAACCTGCTAAAAGTGCATCATTTATGAGAATGCACTTGTTCCACTTACATTACATTTATTTGGCAGATGCTTTTATCCAAAGCGACGTACAAAAGTGCGTACCATGGTCATTGGAACAACTACAAAACACAGGTTCGATAAGGTACAGCATTTACTTAAGAACACAAACTGTGTTATTGGTGAGGTTGCTTTCAGCACACAGCATGCAGGTTTATCGTCCGGGAAGGGGGGGGGGAAACACAGGCTCTGTTAAAATTAGCAGTTTTTTTTGGCGGTGCCGATTCGTACCGCTCAGCCTCACCTTCACACACCTTGCGATAGCCGGTGGAGCTCGACGCCGCTTTAAATGAAAGACAAACAGTCCAGCGCTGCACTGAGTAACCTGCTGACTCAGCACAACGGGGAGGCCCGAGTGAGAGAGACAGAGTGAGAGAGAGAGAGAGAGAGAGACGTACTCAGAGAAAGGAAGGTCAGAACGGTGAGAGGGGGAGAGAGAGCGAGTGAGGGGAGGAGAAGGAGAGGGAGAGAGAGGGGGAGAGAGGGAGAGAGAACGAGCGAGGTGGTGGGACAGGGAGAGAGAGCAAGTGAGCGGGGGAGAGGGAGAGAGAGCGAGCGAGGGGGGGTGTCGGAGAGAGACCGGGGGTGGGGGGTGGCGTTTGGGGGTGGGGGGGGTGCGTGCAGAAGCGGAAGGGTGCAGCACATTTCCCTGCCTGCTTCCTTCCTAATGTCCCTAAAAAGAGTGTGAAAGATTTTCCAGGAGACCGGGGGCTCTCACAGAAAGCAGCGCAGTGACTTCCCCCCCAGATCCATTAACGGCTCCAGCAGAGAATACCCTACATTTAGTAAAAAGAAATCTCATTTTATGTATAGTTTTGTTTTTTTGTTTGTTATTTAAGTTTGTTATTGGAGATTTGGCGCCGCTGTTATTTCTGATTTCTGACATCATTCATTCCAGTCGCTCAACATGCAATTTTCCTTCAGTGATAACAGTAATTTCTCAAGGCGGCGCTGAGTTATCGCGCGTCTGCTTGTGCTGACAGGTCCCCCAGCCTCTGAGTTACAGCCGAAACACACTACTTTCTGAGGCTAGCAGGCTAGCAGGCTAGGGTTAGCAGAGATAACTCCCTGCTTTCTGAGGCTAGCAGGCTAGGGTTAGCAGAGATAGCTCCCAGCTTTCTGAGGCTAGCAGGCTAGCAGAGATAGCTCCCCGCTTTCTGAGGCTAGCAGGCTAGCAGAGATAGCTCCCCGCTTTCTGAGGCTAGCAGGCTAGCAGAGATAGCTCCCCGCTTTCTGAGGCTAGCAGGCTAGCAGAGATAGCTCCCCGCTTTCTGAGGCTAGCAGGGTAGCAGAGATAGCTCCCCGCTTTCTGAGGCTAGCAGGCTAGCAGAGATATCTCCCTGCTTTCTGAGGCTAGCAGGCTAGCAGAGATAGCTCCCCGCTTTCTGAGGCTAGCAGGCTAGCAGAGATAGCTCCACGCAGAGGGCACCAGTCTCAGTTTCGTCACTGTGCTCGGTTCAGATCCTTCCACAGGTGGGGAGTGCACAGAATGCACAGGTAGCAGGTAACAGGTGAGATCAGCAGAGCATGTAGTCCACAGCACTAATGCAGTGGCTTGTGTACACCAGCCAACGGCAGGTGTTGGGTTTTTCATACCTGATAAGTTGATGCTGATGTAGAGTCAGATCCAAATGGTACGTATAACCTGGCAGGTATACCCCTGCCATTGCCCATGGCCATGGCACCTGCCTCAGAGCTGGAGTTGGTCCCCGGGCGCTGCACTGTGGCTGCCCACTGCTCCTATGAGTAACTAGGACGGGTCAAATGCAGAGAACAGATAACCCCTCGGGGTTCAGTAGAAGTGTGACTAACGTATTTGTTGAGTGGAACAGCCTGTCACGATGTCCTGTTATTTACTGCTGCTCAGAGAAATATGAAGCGTATTTTCCAAGGAACAGTCATTTCCCATGTGCTTCCTATTTCATGTGTAGAGGCTAGCAGCCACGTACAGCCTTAGTGGCTGGGTTGTGTTGTATTTTAGTGTTTATTTCATGTGTAGAAGCTAGCAGCCATGTACAGTGTTACTTTGGGTTTTGTTGTATTTTAGTGTTGATTTAAAGTGTAAAATCTAGCAGCCGTGTACAGTGTTACTTTGGGTTTTGTTGTATTTTAGTGTTTGTTTAAAGTGTAAAATCTAGCAGCCATGTACAGTGTTACTGGCTGGGTTGTGTTGTGTTTTAATGTTTATTTTGTGTGTAGGGGCTAGCAGACATGTACAGCCTTACTGGCTGGGTTGTGTTGTATTTTAGTGTTTATTTTGTGTGTAGGGGCTAGCAGCCATGTGCAGCCTTACTGGCTGGGTTGTGTTGTATTTTAGTGTTTATTTAAAGTGTTGAAGCTAGCAGCCATGTACAGAGTTACTCTGGGTTGTGTTGTATTTTAGTGTTTATTTTGTGTGTAGGGGCTAGCAGACATGTACAGCCTTACTGGCTGGGTTGTGTTGTATTTTAGTGTTTATTTAAAGTGTAGAAGCTAGCAGCCGTGTACAGTGTTGCTTTGGGTTCTGTTGTATTTTAATGTTTATTTAAAGTATAAAATCTAGCAGCCGTGTACAGTGTTGCTTTGGGTTGTGTTGTATTTTAGTGTTTATTTAAAGTGTGAAATCTAGCAGCCCTGTACAGTGTTACTGTGGGTTGTGTTGTATTTTAGTGTTTATTTAAAGTGTAGAAGCTAGCAGCCCTGTTCAGTGTTACTCTGGGCTGTGTTGTGTTTTAGTGTTTGTTTCATGCGTGAAATCTAGCGGTCATGTACAGCGTTACTCACTGGGCTGTGTAGGACTGTGGTGTTTATTTAGAGTGTAATAAGTAGCATGGCCCTGCTCCTTAAAGAGACGAGCGTCTGCCCCACCTGCGCCAGCTTAAATTGCCAGGTGAGCTGCGGTGCCCGTAAGCAAAGACTTAACCTCAGCTGCCTCAGTGTGAAGAGTTAAGCTCTGATAATCTCTCTGGATGAGCTCTCCTGACAGGGTAATGTGGCTGTTAAAATTGGAGCCTTTCATTAGAGCCTTTTATATTTGTCTTTTTTGGGCACGCTGGCTTGGAAGTTTGTACGGCGTGAAGTTGCAGTTTTGTTGCTTTGTATCTTTTGGAAATTAGTTTCGTGTCAGTTCTCGCGGTTGGGATCCTGCCAGAATGGCTTTTGCACAAAGGGACTCATTATATATACATTACCGATTTATAATTGTGCTTAGAAGGGAGAGGAAGGTTTCATGATCACAGGATGAAGCAGGCTTACCGTAATCTTCTTCGTTTTTCTGCATCTGTTGTATAATTAATGATGTTTCATTTGTTTCTTTATTTCACACATTGTTTAATACAGTGCGCCTTGAGTGTTTCCTTCTGCTATTAATATATGTTAGAGTGTGTATTTTTAATTCATTGTTTTCACTGTGAACACTGTGAACAAGAAAAGCCAGTGGAGTCTCAGTGTCACTTCCTGGTGGCTTTCCGTTTGGACTCTGTGTTCTGAGTTCCCTGAAATGAATGCATTTGGGAGAATGCTCATGTTTCTGAAATGAATCCTCATTCTGAAACTGAGAACGCCTCTTGTGTCCTGTCTGTGTTCCATCCGTGATCAGGGCCCTGCACTTCAGCAGCTCTTTGTTTGTGTTTACAAAGCGAAGTCTTCGGACTTGAGGCCTAAGCCACGTTATTGCTGTGAGCGCTGCAGGCATTGTGTCCCGTACAGGGTGCAGTGCGTGGTGTCGGGTGCTAGCCACAACCTTAGCATTCTTGACCTTTAACCCGTGCTACCCTTTGTGCGGGAAAGAGTTCACTGCCTTTTCACCCTTTCCAGTGTGAGATCACAGATATGTGATTGGAATGTTCTCAACTGAACATTCTAATGCTGATGTCACAATCACAGCTGGTGACTGAAAGCGATGCTGGAGTTCTAGAACACTGACTTAGAACTTTTAGAGAGAAAAAAAAAAACATTCCAGAAAAGCTACTCTTCAAAGGTGAGGGTTAATACCCTCTGTGAGCTCAGGCTACAGGCTCTGCTGTAACTGTGGACTGGTGCTGTTAGCTTAGCACTTGGTAGCATTAATCCCCCCTCCCACTGCTGTGCACAGGGAAGGCACATCTGCACAATACACAGATGGGCGTGTGCAGCCAGAGGTCAAGGGTCACACGCGGTGGTGACACCCCTGGGAGGAACAGAAGAGCTGGACTCAGGGAGGCGCGACCATTTGTGGTTTTCTCTGGATTTTATTAAGGCTCAGAGAAAGATTTCATGATCAATTAAAATAAACTAAAACACCTTCTACTTTCACCTACACAGGATCCAGGTATCAATCATTTAAAAATAAAATCACAACAAACAGCTTTTCTGCCAGGTTGCTTCCCTTACAGTTTGAGTCTCTCTCTCTCTCATGTTTGTGTCAGTCTGGGGACACCCACTGTGGAGAGAAGCTGTTTTTAACCCCTGGGCCGGTCAGTAATGTGACCTAGCCGTGTGTACCTGCTTAGCCAGTAGGTGTGGCCCTCCAATTACCCCAATCCTCTCACTCTTTACACTCTCTCCGAGCGATGCCGCACACACACACACACACATACACACACACACACACACACACACACACACACACACACACGTACGCGCGCACACACATACACACACACACACACACACATACACACACACACACACACACACACACATACGCACACACACACACACACACACACACGTACGTGCAAAGCGCAGCGTTAAAAGGCCCACTTCCCGTGAGGAAGTTTTTTTGCTTTGTTTTGAGGCGTAATTAAGTAGTCATGGAAACCTCATAGGAAAACTTGCAGGTTACTTTTTAAAAGAGAGCGTGTGCGGTGTAGCTTGAAGCGAGTCGTCAGGTGACCGATTCGACCTATCCGTGTCCTGCTGGGTGGCAGCTGCTCTCAAGCAGGAAGTGATCTCCTCAAGGGAGGGGCGTGGCCTATGCACAGAGTCTCCGCCCACCTGGGCTTCAGCTTCAGTCGCCTGCAGAAAGTGACGTGACGGCTAGCCTCCGCTAATCGGCGGTTTCCGTTTGATGTTGTTCGTGATGCCTCCGTGAAGACGCGTCGTCATCTGAGTGTTCAGCGCCAAGTCCTGACGGTGACTGCCCCAGAAGGATCGAGTGCAGCCAGCTGTTGAAACTCCCCGTCGTCCATCGAGGAAGGCGGGGGGGGGGGAGACTGAGACGTGCAGAATAAGCTGCTCTCTCCGTGTTCACATCTGCCCGCGTCACACAGAGCTGTGATGTGATTGGATGCGCTGTGAAAGGTCGGCGTCAAACAAGGTGACAGTTCAAACGGTTTGAACTTTGAGCGTTGCGAGTCGATTCTGAGCTGCGCGTTACTTCTAGATGTATCTTTGCTGCCAATGTATCTTTGCTGGGCATCAGTGCTCCCTCCATAGGAAATTAATGGTTTTGCGCCATTTTGAGTGTTTGGTGCTGATCATGTACAAGCAGCTAAAGATCGGCTCGCTCCTAATGGCGTTAGGGGTGCTGCGGGTTTTAAACCGCACTGGCCCACATGCGGTTTGCCCACTCGGCTAAAGACCCAGGTCCAGGTCCCCAGGCAAGGGAAGCGATCGCATTCTTACTGTTTATTCCGGGGTGACGTCGGCTCGTCCGCGGCTCTGAACCCCGATATGTTGCCCCGCTCTGAACTCTTTCAGTAATGCCAGCTCCATGACAGGCCGAGGCTGAGCAGGTGAATTGGCCTCAGCAGGTAGATCTTTGCTCACCTCTGCTTCTGAGCAAACACACCATATACGCGTCCGCTTAGGAATATCTTCATCTGAGACCTGTGTTGAAGTGGCCACTCCATGCTGCCCTCTGGAAAAGGTGAAGAGTTCCTGCTGGAGTGGGTCTGTAAATGGGTGATTTTATCAGAGAGAAAAGCCCCTGTATTAAAGGGCTTATGTGGGTTTTCATCCGTCAGAGTCCACAGCTCTGCTTGTTTGTTTTTAGACAATGCCAACGATGAATTCAGATCTTATCTTTGTATTTCATTCGGAGTGAGGACCATGGGTTAGGTGTGACTGGAAATTATGCTGATTTTGAGAGTGGCAGTTGAGCATTCTGCTGTCGTTTCACACTGTTGTTTCTGTGCTGTCTCTGTAACATTGATGTTTATTGGCTGACTTGTGCTGTCACTGTAACACAGATTTTGATTGGCTGACTTGTGTTGTCACTAACACTGATGTTGATAGGCTGACTTGTTCTGTCTCTGTAACACAGATGTTGATTTGCTGACTTGCGCTGTCTCTTGTCTGTAACACGGATGTTGATTGGCCGGCTTGTGCTGTGTGTGTCTGTAACGCAGTTGTTGATTGGCTGGCTAATAGCATGTTGCTCCTGCAGGTGGAGGATGAGGATGCGGACCGAGGCCAGCCCTGCAGCCGCTGTGGAGACCAGTGCCCCGGGTTCCGCATGCATGGCTGGAGGTACCGCTGAACGAACGCCTAACACAGCTGTCTGCTGCTCTCTGAGCTTCATATTCAGAGCTTCCGGTAGTAATAACACAAGCCCCTACACCTCTGTTACTCAATCACGGTCCTCGAGAACCAATGGTTTTCCACTTATTCGTTACCTGGGAGTCAGGTGTGAAGGTCAATCAGTAGTGCTGATTGTTCAGTTAATTACCCGGGAGAAAAGAAAACCAGGCCCGGATTTGGATTGAAGGGCCAGATTTGAGTTTCTATAATCTATAGCCTGGGTTTTCCCAACAGGGGGTCCTTGAAGGTACTGTGGGGGGGGGGGGGGGGGTCCCTGGCCAGACTTGATATGCAATGACATTATATAGATTTGAGAAAATATTTAAAAATCAAGAACATTTTTTAATCAAACCCTTTTTAACTTAGGATTGGGGTCCCCTGGACGCCTTTGAGCTTCAGTGGGGGGTCCCTGGGTCAGAGAAGGTTGAAATGGGTAAGGTGACTGGTATGGTCACCTTGACTTCCCCTGATAAAGTGACCTGCACGGGACTAAATGAGATTTAACAGAGCTCTGACAGCTCTTTTGATCTGGCTGCATGTGGTTGCAGCGCTTAGACCAGAATGGAAAAAGAACAACGTGTGCACGTGATACTCATACCATCACAGGTATGGGAAGCAGCTGGGAGGCTTAGACCTTGGCATCAGTTTTCATGGATATATAACCGTTGGACGATCTCCAAAATCGTACGATAATTATCCTGATTTTGGAGACTGAGAGCCGCCCCCCCCCCCCCCCTCTGAGAAAGAAGTGACCTCACATGTCTGGTTCATTCCACGACGCCATGGAAACGAAGTGAGCGTATAAGAGCTGTTGTTGTTTAACGAATCGGTGCAGTGCGACATGCTGCACGATGTTTTCTGAGCTGGGGGGGGGGGGTCCTTATGGATTATCTGATCTGGCTTTGTGGATGATTTTAATCCTGACGCCCCCCCCCCCCCCCCCCAATCCATGCAGGAATTGAGCTGGGAATTGTGCTTTTCGTTTGCGCTGTGGTGAGCCTCAGTGCAGCCTTTTGCCAGTTGGTTAGGAAGCGAGGAAGTTTTTCGAACGGCAGGACTGAATCTATACGCCAGCGACTGCGTGTTGCATGGAATTTTTATTCTTCTGACTACACAGTAAAATGTTCTGTGTTCAAATCAGCTCTTGCTATTATGAGTTCCTGTTAGACTCATATGTACTCTGCTAGAGTTAAATTAACGTTTGTTTGGGGTTGTGTGTGTGTGCGTGTGTGTGTCTGTGTGTGTGCGTGTGCATGCGTTCATGTGCATGTGCGGGTGTGTGTGTGTGTGCATGCGTTTGTGTGTCGGTGTCTGAGTGTGTAACAAGTAACAGCTGCATTTCACAATCAAAGTACAACTTAATTTGTCCATTCCACAGCGGCATTGTGGGATTTCTGTGGGCTTAATCTAAACACAGAATGACAACAATGTCCAAACAGCTGGTTATGTAAGAGAGCAGTGAGGTTCAGCAGAACAACAGGCTTTATCTCTAGTAGCCTCTGCCTAGCCTCTATCTAACAGATTTATTTTATATTTTTGAAAATCGTCTTCTACAAAAACAGCTTTTGCATGACAAGAGACTTCTAGCTAAGTGAAAAGATACCGTAGTGCCTAATAAGAGTGTAATAAAGTGCAGATATCTGCGTTAGAGATGGGATACAGGACACAGGCTTGGCTTTAAACACGTTCTGTAATTGCTCTGTGCATTGATCTGTGTATCTGCAGGGATTACTGTGTATACGTTGTGGTATTTTCATATGCAATATAGGCAAACAAACTATTGTAATTATGTGTTTATCAGCCTGGCTCTGCGCTATGAAAGACAAAGAGGCCAGCACCATTCTGTTTTGGATTAGATCAGATTTATTAATGATGTTTGCAGATTTTAGCTGAGGGATGCGTGGTTGTATAAACGCAAAAGACAACAAGGTGATCTCTGTCTGTCTGTCTGTCTGTCTGTCTGTCTGTCTGTCTGTCTGTCTGTCTGTCTGTCTGTGTGTCTAACTGTCTATATCTTGAGCCCAAGTCTTATGGCTGACAGTGATTGAGGAATGCCTGGCATTTTTATTCTGTACGATGTTTCCCCTGTCTTTGAGCAAACATGGGCTTTAAATGTGAATGTTTTTTTTATGCCAGCGCCAGTGACATGTCCACTTGGGTGCTGAGGGTAGTAAGTCTGAAGCAGGGTTGTATGAGGACCTCGTGTCCCCATGAACATTGTGCGTTTCCCGTGTGTTCCCCGTGACAGAGAAGCAGCTGCTCACAGAGTCTACGCTTCCAGGCTGCCAGTGCGTTCCCTCTTTAGAAGAGAAAGCTGCTTGACTACATAGCTGGCATCAGTGATATGAAGGAAAACCACAGTTTCTTTAGGTCTGTTTGATTATGTCACATGCTAGCACTAAAATAAATAAGTGTCCTGTGATGGAAGCAGCAGCACTGCCATTTCACAGAGGTGAGCACCTCTTGAGTTTGAGTGCTGCTTGCCAAAAGCACTGTACTTTTACGGTCTTATACTGTTTAGCTTGCGAGATTTTGGCCACGTTCAGCTATGCATTTATGCCATACGTGTCATGTACTGTATATATGTACTGTATACATGTACATGTACTGTGTATGTGCGAAATGCCGACTATAAAACCTCCCGTTCTCATTCACGAGAGGAAGTGGAGGAACGAGAAAACGAAAGCGATCCTGGTGTCTGTCGCAGCCAAGGATTTGCTTCACGTTTGGCTAATTTAAAATTCAAATGAGAGCAGACGGCTTGCTCACTCCGCTCTGCGGAATGGGAACACAAACACTGCTTTGAGAACAAGTTCAGCTCGTTTCACTAGCTCTTTCCACGGTGGTTAAAAAGGTTTTTTAAAAAGTTTAACAGCCAGATTTAGGGAGGTGATTTTTAATCGAGATTTCGCTGGACGGAATTTGCCTCAAACGGGAGCTTGAATGGGGACAGTGGCCGGACCCAAAAGTGTGGGTGACACCTGCTCCTCCACGCAGAAGCACTTAAGAGGCTGGGGCTAGCTCAGCCGCTAACTGCTCACCGCTAAGGAAATCGGCACACTCATTAATCTCTTTCAATTAAGCCACCATGCTGGTGGTGTGGCAGAGAAATGTTGGGGGGGGGGGGGGGTAAGACTGTCCCAGCACAGCTGTACCCCCCCTGTCCCCATACAGAGGGGATTGAGTTAACACTGACCCCCCGGGTCCCACCAGCACGGGCCAGGGAGCGGAGGGGGGGGTGGGCCCAGGATCACCCACCCAATTAGGATGGATTAAATCAGGGAAAGGGAACCCCCAAAACCTGCTGATGCTTTACAGATAGGGGGTTCCCATCTGCTCCAGGGGCTGTCCCAATCTGGACCCAAACATGATGGGGCTCGGTCCAGTCACACATGACAAATGACCCATTCTAACATAACTAGTTTATTTTCACCAGCAGAGGCTTTTTTATATGTAAATAATATGTTATCATATTATGGGAAGTAATCGCTCCAGACTGTCATATGCAAGTAACCCTGGTTATTGCATCTGCTGATAAAAGCCTAAAAATACAGCACTGTGTAAAACTTAAATGCTAGAGTGGAAAAAAAAAAGATGTGGGTATCCTGATGAGGATAATGATTTAAACCTCTGTAGATGTGATGCAAACAAAATGCATGGCATCTTGAATTTCTAGCACCTTGAATGCATTTTTGCATTTTTATTTTGTGTTTCTTGCAAGTCTGAAATGCTCGTTCTGCCTTAACCGTTTGAAGAGTAGGTTTTTTGAAATGTTTTTTTTTTCCTTCTGAACTCTTAAGTCAGTGTTCTAGAACTCCACTGCTTTCGGTCGTCAGCAGTGATTGTGACATCAGCGATAGAATGTTCAGTTAAGAACATTCTAATCACACGTGACCTCACACCTTACTGGTTTAAGGGCTTTAGGGAGGCTGGAGGGTACAGTCTGGCCTGGCTCTTACAGCGCGGTGGTCAGCAGAGAGTCTGACAGGGAGGGAAAACCACGTTATTGCTCATTTAATTCTCCTTCACCCCGTTTAGTGACCCAGAGCCCAGCCCCCCATCTGTTTCACTGAGATGGATGGATGGATGGATGGAGTGAGTGAGTGGGTGAGAGTGGGATAAAGGGTAAAAGGCAGAGAGGACACTTGGGTTGAGAGTAAGAAAGAGAAGGAGGGCGGTAGGCAGGGAGAAGGTCTGAGCTGATGTATAGATTTTATAGGGCGTGGCTAAAGCGTGAGAATGGATTGATTGACAGGCGCGAGGGAGGTGGCAGGCCCCTGTACAATGAGTGCTTTATGTGCGGCTCTTGACTGACATGTCAGCTTGAGAGTGATGGACACATGGAGTTTGTGTGTAACACTGCCGTGCAGGACCTCTTGATAAAATGCAGTCCTCATGGTCAGCTCTCATCTGTCCGTCTTCCCTGTGTGATGGGGACCGTGTGGCATTGTGGGTAAGGAGCTCAGCTGGTAGGCTGAAGTAAGCATGATTTCTAGGTGGGGCCCTAACATTGTACCCTTTGAAACGGTACTTGACGTGTGTTATGGATACGTGTAATTAGATACGTTTAAATATGTTCGATACGTAACGCTGGATAAGGGTGTCTGCCCATAAATAAACATTATAGAGTCATTACCTATACATAAACATTATAGAGTCATTACCTATACATAAACATTATAGAGTCATTACCTATACATAAACATTATAGAGTCATTACCTATAAATAAACATTATAGAGTCATTACCTATACATAAACATTACAGAGTCATTACCTATACATAAAGATTAGAGTCATGTTTCTTGTGTGTGCCGAATCTTTTTGACAACTGGGGAAGGAACTGTGACAGTACTGTTAATATTACTGCATAATATAAAAGGATTAAAACTAAAGCTAAACGCACTCCAGTGCCCTTGTTCTGTAAGCAAGCTTGCATGTGGAAATCAGTCTGGTTTGCAATGCTACGTACTCCCCTTGTGTGAAGTACTGCAGTGCTGAAGTTCGTTTCTGTGAGCACGTTTCTGTGTACACGTTTCTGTGCGCGTTTCTGTGAACACGTTTCTGTGAACACGTTTCTGTGCGCGTTTCTGTGAGCGCGTTTCTGTGCACGTTTCTGTGCACGTTTCTGTGAACACGTTTCTGTGAGCACGTTTCTGTGCACGTTTCTGTGAGCACGTTTCTGTGTACATCTGTGAGCACGTTTCTGTGAGCACGTTTCTGTGCGCGTTTCTGTGAGTCTGTACGTCTTGGATACGCGATTAGCACAGATATAGAATCTCCACAGGATCTCAAGAGGAGAATAATGGTGGACTGGTGCCAGTCTGGGTATAGTTTACATTTGTACAAAGAAGCGGTGCAGTGTGTGTGTCTGGGTGTGTGAGTGCCTGTGTGTGTGTGTGTGCACGTGTGTTTGTGTTTGTGTGTCTGTGTGTGAGTGCCTGTGTGTGTGTTTGTGTATGTATGTGTGTGTGTGTGTGCATGACTGAGTGTGTGTGTGTGTGTGTGTGCATGACTGAGTGTGTGTGTGTGTGTGTGTGTTCCCCTTTCTCTTCTGTGCCTGCTGTGCAGTTGTGAATGTGTGAGTGGGAGGGGCAGGAGAGGGGGTGAAGTATCATTGTTGGGGGCCTCAGTGCCACTTGGGGAGAGGGAGAGAGAGGGAGAGACAGAAGGAGGGAGAGGGAAGGAGAAACAGAAGGAGGGAGAGAGAGAGAGGGAGAGGGAGAGGGATGCAGTACTAGATCCTGTACAGACTCCTCCGCCCAGCCTCTGGACAGTGTTGTTGACATTGTGACATGGCGTTCCTCTTCCACGAGCCTGCCTGGGCGACTCGGTCTCCGTCGTGAGAATCAGAGCTCAGACTGCAGCACTCAGCAGGGGAGTCTAACGATGTTTGAGAAGCAGTACGCAGTTCTGTGTGGCTTGGACGAAAGGTAAAGTTCCCGAAACCTCATTTCTCTTCTTCCGCGCAGGGCAGTTAGTACAGTAAGTGTGTTTTCGTTGAGTTCTCTGTTCTAGGCAGGGCTTCATTACTGAACCGAACTGCCCCCATTTCATGCAGCTCTCTGAGCAGGACCAGCTGGGGTATTAAAGCCACGGAAACTCTCTGCCTTCTGCTGCAGGGGCATTAGAAGTTAAGCTCTTTACGGGTTCGCTGCCTTCGGACATGTTGCCATCAGATGATCTTGTCGGTGTTTACGGCAGTAAAGGCAGTATTCTTCTTCAGGTCTGTCACCAAGAAATCGTCAAAGGGCACTTTAATGGGGAACGCTGAGCCTTTAAGAAAATTGCGTATTTCGATTTTTATGTTCAGATTCGGTGAAATGAGATGTCAGAAAATGTCTGGTTATTTTTATGTTGCCATTTAGGTTAGCCCTTTGAAGAGTAGGGTTTTTGGAATGTTTTTTTTCTTTTTCTTTCCAAAATTCAGTGTTCTAGAACTCCACTGCTTTCAGTTACTAGTTGCGATTGTTACATCAGCATTAGAATGCTCAGTTTAGAACATTCTAAGCACGTGTTTGTGACATGACGTATACCTCAAAGAGTTCAGTGAAGTCATGTTTGCATTGTACAGTATTGTCCTGGTAACGGACACGAGGGGAAACAAGAAACGGCAAATTCAGGTCAACGTGCACATGTCCAAAAAAAATCTGCCCTTTTGTGTTCAGGAAACTTTGGAGGAGTGGTCTGGCTGTCACAAGGCTGCTGAGGCTCGGGTCTGGATTCTATCATGCAGTGCATGCTGGGATGTTCTTACTCAGCTCACGTACGCGTATGGCTGCTGTCCTACTGGAGTAAAAGTTAGGCCTGGGACCGAGCCCCCGTTTCTATCCCCCACGCCACCAGATATAATGTGTGCAATTTGCGAGTGGTGGTGTGGGGTGAATGTGTTCTTATCTAATCTGACGCCCAAACTCAGTTAGCGATTCGCTAGCTGTGGTGCAGGGTGCAGATGGTGCACTGTGCTAATTTGATTGGGTTTGTGGGTATTGATTTAATCTGGGAACCAAAGACACCCTTTGGATCCATTTCATTGTGTGAATCAGTTCTTCCTCTGTTGTTTTATTCTCCAGTGACTGCTGTGTTAAGTGTGTCGGTTGTTACAGTAGTGCTGCACAGCATAGGAAAACTGCATTTACTGAACTGTCTTATAAAATGTGCTGTTTTATACATAATCATACTGTTTAGGGTGAGATAATGAGACCAAGACGCTAAGTGTGCTTCATTTACATGGGTAATTTGAGCGTGTTGTATTGACAGATTTGTAAATGTGAAAGTTGCTGCAGACCATAAGCGGGTTAATATGCCGCAGAGCTTTAACTGAGACCAGAGAAAGTGAGTAATGGATATGCCACCGGACACCACTTCCCAGCATGCTCAGTGGCACCTCTCTTCTGGAGGCTCTTGAACTGAGAGCTGCATGATTTGTCACTTCAGTCTTGGATTTCAGCTTCCTGATTAACATCTAAAGAATATTCTAGAAAATTAATTATATGAATAACTCTCGTAATTGTATGAAAGAGTGTGTACATGCGTGTGTACATGTGTGCACGTTGTACCTATAGTGAGAAACAGAGTGCTAAAGCTTTAGCGATGTGTGCAGAAACCTGTTGAAGAAACTAGTGGAAAAGAAGAAAGGAAAGAGTTGCAGTCCACACTTCCTCTGCGTACCACATCACTCATTCCTGTGTTCCTCTGTGTTACATCAGTCATTCCCGTGTTCCTTCGTGTACTACATCACTCCTTTCCATGTTCCTCTGTGTACTGCATCACTCGTTCCCATGTTCCTCTGTGTACTACATCAGTCATTCCCGTGTGTGCTACATAACTCGTTTCCGTGTTCCTCTGTGTACTACATCACTCGTTCCCGTGTTCCTCTGTGTACTACATAACTCGTTTCCGTGTTCCTGTGTGTACTACATCACTCGTTCCCGTGTTCCTCTGTGTACTACATCACTCGTTTCCGTGTTCCTCTGTGTACTACATCACTCGTTCCCGTGTTCCTCTGTGTACTACATCACTCGTTTCCGTGTTCCTCTGTGTACTACATCACTCGTTCCCGTGTTCCTCTGTGTACTACATAACTCGTTTCCGTGTTCCTCTGTGTACTATATAACTCGTTCCCGTGTTCCTCTGTGTGCTACATCACTTGTTCCTGCTGTTTAAACTCTGCCGTCTGCTGGTCCTTCTGGGATTTTAGCAGGACAGGACTCTTCATTAGGAGCAATGCTGTCAGGAGTCATTGCTGCTCTCAGTTTCACCAGGCCCGGACTGTAATCTCTCTCTTTCTCTCTCTCACTCTCCATCTCTGTCTCTCTCCCTCTCTCTCACTCTCAATCTCTGTCTCTCTCCCTCTCTCTCACTCTCACTCTCAATCTCTGTCTCTCTCCCTCTCTCCCTCTCTCTCACTCTCAATCTCTGTCTCTCTCCCTCTCTGTCTCCCTCTTCCTGTGCCTCTCCCTCTCTCTCTGTCTCTCTCCCTCCCTCCCTCTCTGTCTCCCTCTTCCTGTGCCTTTCCCTCTCCCTCTGTCTCTCTCCCTTTACCCCTCTCTCTCTCTTTCTCCCCCTCTCCCTCTCTCTCTCTCCCTCTCTTTCTCTCTCTGCTTTCTTCTGTCATAAGTAAATATTTGGTGGTTCTCTCTCTCTCTCATGCTCATAGCTCATAGCCTTTTATTATAGATGGGAAGTGTGTCATGGGACCTTTATAGCATCTAACATTAACTTTTGAGCTTTCCTTTGGGGTTTGTTTTTTCACTTTTATAACTTCTTCCTTTTTGCTCGTGCTCATTGTGGCGGCTGTTACGCCCTCTTCCTCTTCATCCCCTCCATTCTTTTAGTTTATATTTCTCTCTTCCTGTGCCATTCCTGGAGTGCGCCTTGTTTCATGCATTGTGTGTGTGTGTGTGTGTGTGTGTGTGTGTGTGAGTGTGAGTGTGAGTGTGAGTGTGAGTGTGTGTGTGTGTGTGTGTGTGTGTGTGTGTGTGTGTGTGTGTGTGTGTGTGAGTGTGAGTGTGAGTGTGAGTGTGAGTGTGAGTGTGAGTGTGAGTGTGAGTGTGAGTGTGAGTGTGAGTGTGAGTGTGAGTGTGAGTGTGAGTGTGAGTGTGAGTCTGAGTCTGAGTCTGAGTCTGAGTCTGAGTCTGAGTCTGAGTCTGAGTCTGAGTCTGAGTCTGAGTCTGAGTCTGAGTGTGAGTGTGAGTGTGAGTGTGAGTGTGAGTGTGAGTGTGAGTGTGAGTGTGAGTGTGAGTGTGAGTGTGAGTGTGAGTGTGAGTCTGAGTCTGAGTCTGAGTCTGAGTCTGAGTCTGAGTCTGAGTCTGAGTGTGAGTGTGAGTGTGAGTGTGAGTGTGAGTGTGAGTGTGAGTGTGAGTGTGAGTGTGAGTGTGAGTGTGAGTGTGAGTGTGAGTGTGAGTGTGAGTGTGAGTCTGAGTCTGAGTCTGAGTCTGAGTCTGAGTCTGAGTCTGAGTCTGAGTCTGAGTCTGAGTCTGAGTCTGAGTCTGAGTCTGAGTCTGAGTCTGAGTCTGAGTCTGAGTCTGAGTCTGAGTCTGAGTCTGAGTCTGAGTCTGAGTCTGAGTCTGAGTCTGAGTCTGAGTCTGAGTCTGAGTCTGAGTCTGAGTCTGAGTCTGAGTCTGAGTCTGAGTGCGTCTGTTGGAATTGTTCTGTGTGACACTTTTTTTTTTAACCTACTGAGGCAGCATTATTTAGGGCATTTTGTATGCTCTTGTGGTTATTTGGTTTGCTACTGGGGTCATTGTCCTGGGGGCAGTAGGTATAGACTGTGGGTGTAATACAGTGTGAGTTAGACGGGAGGGGGAGGGGGGGTGTTCCCCCATTTCTGGACCCAGGTTTCAGTGCAGAGATTTCAGTGTGGCAGTCGGACTTGCGCTCTGTGTGAAAACACGGTAACGGGATTTCGGAGAGCAGATTAGCGGGAGAGTTCGGTCTCCACAGCTTAACCCAGCATAACCCAGCATAACCCAGCATAACCCAACATAACCCAGCGCGCTCAGCTCTGCTCTCCTGCACCTGCAGCGGCCCCGTCTTCAGACGTGTGCCTGTGTGCATATATGCATGTTCCATGCGTTCATACGTGCGCATGTGCCGGCATTCATGTGCGCATGCGTGCGTGCATGTATGATCTGCTGCAGCAAGCACGAACGGGGAGTGTGAGTGTGTGTATGAGTGTGAGTGTGAGTGTGAGTGTGAGTGTGAGTGTGAGTGTGTGTATGAGTGTGAGTGTGTGTATGTGTGAGTGTGTCTGGGTGTGTGTGTATGTGTTTGAGTGCAACCCTGCTGGGATGTTTATCTTTGAGTGAGAGGATCTGTAGGGGGGGGGGGGGGCAGGGGGGAAGTGTGGTCTTTGTGTGCTAGAAGGGATTTCTGTCCGCGGCGGTTGGAAAGTCCGAGCAAAGCTGCTTTGTGCCCCCCCACCCCCCCCCCCCCCCCCCCCCCCATCTGTGCTTTTGTTCAGAGCCACAAATACCCCACTGAGTGATTATTACATAAGTGGACAGTGCGTGGGCATGGTGTGTGTGTGAGTTTGAGTGTGTGTGTGTGCGCGCGCATGCGAACGAGCGAGTGTGTGTGTGTGTGTGTGTCTAGGGACCGTTTTAACAGCCTGTTGTCAAGTGAGGGGAGGGGGTGTGGGTGGGCAGAGGCCGAACAGTTTGAGGGCAACAGTTGCTCTGTGCGACCCAGGAGTCAGTGAACCAGGAACCAGCCAGCACACAACCAGCAGGTTCATATGGGCTTCCTGTGAGAATGCGCTTGATCAGTGTTTTTATTGGGGTGGGAAAAAGTCAAATCTGTATTTCTATTGTTTTATATTGTATGCATACATGTAGTCTCGCTCACACACATGCATGCACACACACACACACTCACTCAGGCGCACACACGCACACTTGCACACACACAGTGCCACTCACTAGTGACATATTTAGTGTCCAATTTAAAATAAAAATTTACCGGGTAATTTGAACATGTGAATGAACCTGTGTGACACTTTGTCCCTAATTTTCTTAATAATGGTTTGTGGTTTTTTTTTTCCTCAAAATACCAATGGTCATTACTCAGAGGTTAAATTGTGAGTGTCAAATATCAGCAAGATCTGAGAGGAGTTAAAAAGGGCCCATTTTTCCAGTTCTTCTTCACTTGATTGGCTGATTGCCAACACTCCCTGTGCTTGGTAGTCTGGTATTTGTAGTTTCTCACACAGAGTTCCAGTGTGTTTGTAGTTTATTGTCTGCATCTGTATGTATTTGAGCAGTGTTTCTTGGTGTTGTCATGTTGAGCCCTCCTGCAAAGGCCTCTGGAGACCTAGTCTGGCCCTGTCAGTGATCTTCACTTTTTTTCTTTATTCAAGTTTCCAAAAAAAACTTCAACAATTTAATCCAAATGTGAATTCAGCCAAAGTACAAAACAGAAAATCAAAATGTGATCACCTCAGTGAGGATTAAGATGTTAAACTGTTGACAGAGTACATTTAAATGTATTTACTCTTCCTGCTCATGGTGGGCTACTTTGAATATTACATATTACTAGTGATAGGTGGACAGCCAGATGCTTGCGCGTGTGTGTGTGTGTGTGTGTGTGCGTGCATGTGTATGTGTGTGTGCGTGTGCGTGTGTGTGTGCGCGCGCGCGCGTGTGTGTGTGTGTGTGTGTGTGAGTGCGTGTGTGCACACGTGTGTGTGTGTGCGCATGTGTGTGTGTGTGCGCGCGTGGTGTGTGCGCGCGTGTGTGTGTGTGTGTGTGTGTGCGCGTGGTGTGTGTGTGTGCGCGTGTGTGTGTGCGCGTGTGTGTGTGTGATTGTGTGCATGGGTGTGTGTGTGTGTGTGTGCCTGTGCGTGTGTGCGCGTGTGTGTGTGTGTGCGCGTGGTGTGTGCGCGCGTGTGTGTGTGTGCCGCATTGCGATGCCGCAGACGTACACCACACACCGCAGGACGTAAATTAGAGTAAAGGCCGTTTCTCTGGACATCGATCTCCAGGCTTTGAGTTTCCTCTTCCTCCAAAGTCTGCTGCTCCAACCTCCAGCCTGTCTGCTCTAAACTGAGCCAAAGCTGTGCTATCAATCTTTAGCCAGGGCCACTGCCTAACCTCTCCCTCCCTCCCCCTCTCTCTCTCTCTTTCTCTCTCTCTCACTGTCTCTGTCTCTCTCTCTGTCTCTCTCTTTCTCTCTGTCTCTCCCCCTCCCTCCCTCCCTCCCTCCCTCTCAGCCTCGCTCTTACTGGCCACAATCAAATCCATCATTTGCCTATATGTGACATTTTGTTCAATGTTGAGTCTAGCTGGTCCTCCAGCATGTGACAGATAAAAATGTAGCTTAGGCTTATTGTAATGTTTGAGTCCCAAAAAAAAACCTTCACGTGTCCAAACATCATCATCATACGATGCAGTTTTTAAAACTGAATCCAGTAGGGTAATTTGTCCTCTGCATTGAACCCATCCTGGCTGCATAGGAGCAGTGGATAGCCGTAGTGCAGCACCTGTTAACCTCCAGCGCTGAGGCCAGTGTCATGGTCAATGGCAACAGCAGTAGTATACCTGTAGCTAACTCCCTGCAGCGAGGATCCGGACTCGAACCTGCGACCTCCTTCTTGCGAGGCAACAGTGCTAACGACTGTGCCCTTGTGCCGCTCTGTTAGAGATGGAGATGATGCTTTATCGGTCACTGTGATGAAATGTAATGCTGATGCCCCCCCCCCCCCCCCCCCCCGTGTGCCCCCCCCCTCACAGGAAGATCTGTGTGCACTGTAAGTGCGTGCGCGAGGACCATGTGATGCGGTCCGTGCCCGGCCAGCTGGAGAGGATGATGATGAAGCTGGTGTCCGACTTCCAGAGGCACTCCATCTCCGACGACGACTCCGGCTGTGCCTCGGAGGAGTACGCCTGGGTCCCGCCCGGACTCAAACCCGAGCAGGTCAGAGCCGGGGGGGGGGCCCCACGGGCAGGGGGTGGGAGGCGGGTAGTCTCTGTTCCTTAGTCACAGACAGGCTGGTCCACTGAAACTGCAGAAAGAAGGGCGTTCTTATCAGGAAATACTGGAGTTACATTCACACACACACGCACACATGCACGCACAGGCAGACATACATTCACGCACACACGCACACTCACGCACAAACACATAAACGCACACACACACACAAACTCACACACACACGCATAAACTCAAAAACACACACACACACACATACACACACACGCACAAACTCAAAAACACACACACACACACTGATTCATTGAAGACTACGGCTACTTATGTAAAGAAATATAGCAAATGGGGTTAAAAACAGAAAACTGGAAAACCCCACTTTCTGAGGACGTTGATAACGAAATCAGTATGTTGTAATATGACCTAATACTCCACAGATGACTGACTTGCATGACGAGTATGAACCAATCAGAAGATTTTTCTTTTCGTAGAGATGGGTCAGATTACTCGGTCATTGGCGGCACATGGAAGCTCCACCCATATCAGAGTGCACACATTAATATTTCATATCACCAACATTCGACTGGCGAAACCGTTCCACTGTAGCGTGGAGACTGGGCCTCTTCTGGTTGGAGTATTGTACAGACCAGGCTTTTGTACTTAAGAAGGTGTAAGGTTACACCCCCCCTCTCCCCCTGGAGCCTCCCTCCATTTCTCTCTCTCTCTCTCTCTCTATTTTTCTTTCTTTCTTTCTTCTTTCACAAAACTGAATGGCAATCTCACGGAGCTCTGCAGCGTGTAGTGTACTTCACAAACCTTGTAACCAAAAGGTTGCAGGTTCGATTCCCAGCTTGTACCCTTGAGCAAGGCTCTTAACCTGCATTGCTTCAGTATATATCCAGCTGGATAAATGGATAGTATGTGAAAATGAAGAAAGAAAATAATTGTACGTTGTGCAAGTGGCTCTGTATAGGCTTGTAATGTAATGGTTGAGAACTGATAATAACACGTTTGACAAAATCAGCAGGGCTTTCTTCAGCCCATATATTTGTGTTGTTTTTGTTCAGGGTTTGAAAATTGCTTAAATTGTTTAAGCGTTTTTATATGGAATGCTTCTCTTTGGCTGAATACTTCTTGTTTAAGGTTAAACAGGGCTTGTGATATACATGCAGCTGTGTACATTACTGTGTAAACCTTAGCTCCTGTGTACCTGCACGTGCAGGTGTATCAGTACTTCAGCTGTATTCCGGAGGACAAGGTGCCTTATGTGAACAGCCCTGGGGAGAGACACCGCATCAAACAGCTCCTGCACCAGCTACCAGCGCACGACAGCGAGGTATTTACACACACACACACACACACACTCACATACATGCTCTCACACGCACACACACACACAAGCACATGCGCACAAACACTCTCACACCCACACGCACACACACACACACACACTCTCACTTTCTCACACATACTCACGCTCTCTCTCTCACACACACACACACACACACACGCACACACACACACACACACTCTCACTTTCTCACACATACTCACGCTCTCTCTCTCACACACTCCTGTGCCTCTGTCCCAGCCGCAGTACTGTAACTCTCTGGATGAGGAGGAGAAGAGGGAGCTGAGGCTGTTCAGCCAGCAGAGGAAGAGGGAGAACCTGGGGAGGGGAGCCGTGAGGCTGTTTCCCGTCACCATGACCGGAGCCATCTGCCAACAGGTACAGACCCCCCCAACCCTAACCCTAACCCCCACAACCCTAACCCTAACCCCCACCACATCAACAGGTACAGACCCCCCCAACCCTAACCCTAACCCCCACCACATCAACAGGTACAGACCCCCCCCAACCCTAACCCTAACCCCCACCACATCAACAGGTACAGACCCCCCCAACCCTAACCCTAACCCCCACCACATCAACAGGTACAGACCCCCCCAACCCTAACCCTAACCCCCACCACATCAACAGGTACAGACCCCCCCAACCCTAACCCTAACCCCCACCACATCAACAGGTACAGACACCCCCAACCCTAACCCTAACCCCCACCACATCAACAGGTACAGACACCCCCAACCCTAACCCTAACCCCCACCACATCAACAGGTACAGACCCCCCCAACCCTAACCCTAACCCCCACCACATCAACAGGTACAGACCCCCCCAACCCTAACCCTAACCCTAACCCTAACCCTAACCCTAACCCCCACCACATCAACAGGTACAGACACCCCCAACCCTAACCCTAACCCCCACCACATCAACAGGTACAGACACCCCCAACCCTAACCCTAACCCCCACCACATCAACAGGTACAGACCCCCCCAACCCTAACCCTAACCCCCACCACATCAACAGGTACAGACCCCCCCAACCCCAACCCTAACCCCCCCAACCCTAACCCTAACCCCCACCACATCAACAGGTACAGACACCCCCAACCCTAACCCTAACCCCCACCACATCAACAGGTACAGACCCCCCCAACCCTAACCCTAACCCCCACCACATCAACAGGTACAGACCCCCCCAACCCCAACCCTAACCCCCCCAACCCTAACCCTAACCCCCACCACATCAACAGGTACAGACCCCCCCAACCCTAACCCCCACCACATCAACAGGTACAGACCCCCTCAACCCTAACCCTAACCCCCACCACATCAACAGGTACAGACCCCCCCAACCATAACCCTAACCACCACAACCCTAAACCCCCCCCCACCCCGTCAGCAGGTACAGACCACCCCAACCCTAAACCCCCCCCCACCCCATCAGCAGGTACAGACCACCTTAACCCTAAACCCCCCCCCACCCCATCAGCAGGTACAGACCCCCCCAACCCCCCTCACCATGACCAGGGCCATCTGTCAGCAGGTACAGACCCCCCCCTTCCCAGAGTGGGTACAGATCCTTGTGTCCCAGTGCAAGCGTGGTTCACGGGGTCCCCCCCCCCCCATCGCTCTCTCTCTCTAACGGCGCGTCTCGCCCCTCTGCAGTGCGGCAGGCACATCCGGGGGGGCGACATCGCCGTGTTCGCCAGCCGGGCGGGGCACGGGACCTGCTGGCACCCCCAGTGCTTCCTGTGCGCCACCTGCAACGAGCTGCTGGTGGACCTGATCTACTTCTACCAGGACGGCAAGATCTACTGCGGGCGCCACCACGCAGAGAGACTGAAACCCCGCTGCCAGGCCTGCGACGAGGTCAGGCTCGCTGCCTCTGTTCCTCTCTCTCTCTCTCTCTCTCTCTCTCTATCCCTATATCCCTCTATCCCTCGCTGCCTCTGTTCCTCTCTCTCTCTCTCTCTATCCCTATATCCCTCTATCCCTCACTTCCTCTGTCCCTCTATCCCTCTATCCCTCACTTCCTCTGTCCCTCTATCCGTCTATCCCTCTCTCTCTCTCTCTCTCTCTATCTCTCTCTCTCTCTATCCCTCTATCCCTATATCCCTTACTTCCTCTGTCCCTCTATCCCTCTATCCCTCACTTCCTCTGTCCCTCTATCCCTCTATCCCTTACTTCCTCTGTCCCTCTATCCCTCTATCCCTCACTTCCTCTGTCCCTCTATCCCTCTATCCCTCACTTCCTCTGTCCCTCTATCCCTCTCTCTCTCTCTATCCCTCTATCCCTCACTTCCTCTGTCCCTCTATCCCTCTATCCCTCACTTCCTCTGTCCCTCTATCCCTCTATCCCTCATTTCCTCTGTCCCTCTATCCCTCTATCCCTCACTTCCTCTGTCCCTCTATCTGCCTTTCCCTCTCTCTCTCTCTCTCTATCCCTATATCCCTCTATCCCTCACTTCCTCTGTCCCTCTATCCCTCTATCCTTCTGTCCCTCTGTCCCTCCATCCCTCTATCCCTCTCTCTCGCTTTCTCTATTGCTCTCCCTCTATCCTTTGCTCCCTCACTCCCTCTATCCCTCTCTCTCTCTCTCTCTCGCTTCCTCTCTTCCTCTCTTCCACATACAGAAATAAGATGGGGTGTGTCAACGTACAGCAGCTGTCAGATTTTAATCTCTTACACCCGTCACTGATAGGTGAAGGGCTGCAGTCAGTTCATTTAGAAGCTGGATGTTCTTTGCTGGAGAATTTTATCCAGGCAGAGGCAGAGAAAAGCTAACAGTAACAGTAGCCTGTATTACCTGTGTATGGGGTGTGTGCAGTAATCTGTACATTACCTGTGTATGGGGTGTGTGCAGTAATCTGTACATCACCTGTGTATGGGGTGTGTGCAGTAATCTGTACATTACCTGTGTATGGGGTGTGTGCAGTAATCTGTACATTACCTGTGTATGGGGTGTGTGCAGTAATCTGTACATGATCTGTGTATGGGGTGTGTGCAGTAATCTGTACATTACCTGTGTATGGGGTGTGTGCAGTAATCTGTACATTACCTGTGTATGGGGTGTGTGCAGTAATCTGTACATTACCTGTGTATGGGGTGTGTGCAGTAATCTGTACATTACCTGTGTATGGGGTGTGTGCAGTAATCTGTACATTACCTGTGTATGGGGTGTGTGCAGTAATCTGTACATTACCTGTGTATGGGGTGTGTGCAGTAATCTGTACATTGCCTGTGTATGGGGTGTGTGCAGTAATCTGTACATTGCCTGTGTATGGGGTGTGTGCAGTAATCTGTACATTACCTGTGTATGGGGTGTGTGCAGTAATCTGTACATTACCTGTGTATGGGGTGTGTGCAGTAATCTGTACATTACCTGTGTATGGGGTGTGTGCAGTAATCTGTACATTACCTGTGTATGGGGTGTGTGCAGTAATCTGTACATTACCTGTGTATGGGGTGTGTGCAGTAATCTGTACATTGCCTGTGTATGGGGTGTGTGCGGTAATCTGTACATTACCTGTGTATGGGGTGTATGCAGTAATCTGTACATTACCTGTGTATGGGGTGTGTGCAGTAATCTGTACATTACCTGTGTATGGGGTGTATGCAGTAATCTGTACATTACCTGTGTATGGGGTGTGTGCAGTAGTCTGTACATTACCTGTGTATGGGGTGTGTGCGGTAATCTGTACATTACCTGTGCGGTAGGATCAGTTTGTCCCCCGCAGGCAGGATTAAGCAGGTGCTGCTCATGTACAGGTGAGCTACCTGAAGAGGAAGTAGCAGGAGATCATGCTGATAACACTAGTGTGTGTGTGTGTGTGTGTGTGGTGTTGTTTAAGATCATTTTGAGACACAGACACACACACAGGGGTTAGGGTTAGGGTCACTGTTGGGTCAGTGTTAGTGTTAGGGTTGGTGTTAGGGTCAGGGTAGTTAAACACACAGAGCATTAGCGCTGTGTCTGTCTCTCACGCAGATCATCCTGGCGAACGAGTGCACGGAGGTGGAGGGGAGTGTTAGTGTTAGGGTTAGGGTAGTCAGGGTTAGCGTACGTGTTAGTATTAGTGTTAGGGTTAGGGTTTGCGTACGTGTTAGCATTAGCGTTAGGGTTTGTGTACGTGTTAGCGTTAGCGTTAGGGTTAGGGTTAGCGTACGTGTTAGCATTAGCGTTAGGGTTAGGGTTAGGGTTTGCGTACGTGTTAGCATTAGCGTTAGGGTTAGGGTTAGCGTTAGCGTTAGGGTTAGGATTTGCGTACGTGTTAGCATTAGCGTTAGGGTTAGGGTAGTCAGGGTTAGCGTACATGTTAGCGTTATGGTTAGGGTAGTTAAACAGGGCATTAGCGCTGTGTCTCTCTCTCTCTCTCTCTCAGATCATCCTGGCGGACGAGTGCACGGAGGCGGAGGGCAGGCACTGGCACATGAAGCACTTCTGCTGCTTCGAGTGCGAGGCGGCGCTGGGGGGGCAGCGCTACATCATGCGCGAGAGCCGGCCCTTCTGCTGCTCCTGCTACGAGTCGCTGTACGCAGAGTACTGCGACACCTGCGGAGAGCACATCGGTAAGGCCCGTTAGCCTGCATGTGCATATAGCCTACAGTGCATATAACCATACACGCTACCCTGTTAGCCTGCATGTGCATATAACCTACAGTACATATAACCATACATGCTGCCCTGTTAGCCTGCTGTATATACAGCTATACACATGCTGCCCTGCTAGCCTGCATGTGCATATAGCCTACAGTACATATAACCATACACGCTATCCTGCTAGCCTGCATGTGCATATAACCTACAGTACATATAACCATACACGCTAGCCTGCATGTGCATATAGCCTACAGTACATATAACCATACACGCTATCCTGCTAGCCTGCATGTGCATATAACCTACAGTACATATAACCATACACACTATCCTGCTAGCCTGCATGTGCATATAACCTACAGTACATATAACCATACACGCTACCCTGTTAGCCTGCATGTGCATATAACCTACAGTACATATAACCATACACGCTATCCTGCTAGCCTGCATGTGCATGTAACCTACAGTACATATAACCATACACGCTACCCTGTTAGCCTACATGTGCATATAACCTACAGTACATATAACCATACACGCTACCCTGTTAGCCTGCATGTGCATATAACCTACAGTACATATAACCATACAGGCTATCCTGCTAGCCTGCATGTGCATATAACCTACAGTACATATAACCATACACGCTATCCTGTTAGCCTGCATGTGCATATAACCTACAGTACATATAACCATACACACTATCCTGCTAGCCTGCATGTGCATATAACCTACAGTACATATAACCATACACGCTACCCTATTAGCCTGCATGTGCATATAACCTACAGTACATATAACCATACACGCTATCTTGCTAGCCTGCATGTGCATATAACCTACAGTACATATAACCATACACGCTATCCTGTTAGCCTGCATGTGCATATAGCCTACAGTACATATAACCATACACGCTACCCTGTTAGCCTGCATCTGCATATAACCTACAGTACATATAACCATACAGGCTACCCTGCTAGCCTGCATGTGCATATAGCCTACAGTACATATAACCATACATGCTACCCTGTTAGCCTGCATGTGCATATAACCTACAGTACATATAACCATACACGCTATCCTGCTAGCCTGCTGTATATGTATGTACACCCTACTGTACATACAACCTGGTGTACATACACCCTAATGGGCATTTAGCGATACGCACTGCCCTGTTAGCCTGCTGTATATACAACCATACACACGCTGCCCTGTTAGCCTGTATGTGTATATAACCTACAGTATATATAGCTGGACACACTGCCCTGCTAGCCTGCTGTATATGTATGTACACCCTACTGTACATACAACCTGCTGTACATACACCCTAATGAGCATTTAGCGATACACGCTGCCCTGTTAGCCTGCTGTATATACAGCTATAGACACTGCTCTGTTAGCCTGCTGTATATACAACCTGCTGCTCATCCAACCTGACTGAGCCCAGTCAATCTACTTTAAATACACCCTACTGTACACACAACCCGCTGTACAAGCAGCCTACTGTACACACTGCCCTGTCCACCAACTGCAGTCGTACTACTTTCTGTGGTAGTTCTGAGTAGTGTGAAAGCTTCCAGACTGGGCCAGTTTAGAGAAAGCCAACTACTTTAAGAAGCCTTGAACTACACTGGGTTCCTCTATAGCAGGGGTGCACAACAAGGGCCAATCCATTTCAGGATTTTGTGTGAACATTTGCCAACATTTATTTAATCAGCCCAATCATATCTTGATCTGACATGTGTATAAGCGCCGGCTACAGCCGCAGGACTGCAAGTGTATCCTAGAGATTTTACTGAGCTCAAGTGCAGGAGTGAAGCAGCGTAGTTTATAGAGCTGTCGGAAAACTATATCTATGGTAATCGGTTGGAACAAAAACCATCACGCAGATCGGCCCTCCAGGACTGGAGTTGTGCACCCCTGCTCCACAGAGACACAGAGGAGTCTTTTGGAACCTTCTCCTCTGACAGAGTAGCTTATACTTGTTTGAGTGGTAATTTCACAATTTGGCCCAAACCATCCACATGAGAATTATGCTATGGTACTGTGTGTGTCTATCAGTTTCAGAGCAGATCCAAGCCAGCAGGGTCCAGGTACTGTGTAGGGAAGCAAGTCTCTTTCACGGTGAGGGTTTCTGAATGAATGTTTGGCTCCTCGTTGGTGGACAGTGAAGGGAGGTCACGCCTGAGCCTTGGCAGATTAACAGTGCATTGGTACAGACCCACCTGCTTTAATTACCTGTTTAAATAAGACCGTTTCTGTCTGTTTTTTCCTGACCCCGCCCCTTCCTGTCCTGGCTCTGCCCCTTCCTGGTTCCGCCCTTTCCTGCCGTGGCTCTGCCCTTTCCTGACTCCTCCCCTTCCTGTCCTGGCTCCGCCCCTTCCTGTGGCGCAGGGATCGACCAGGGGCAGATGACGTACGAGGGGCAGCACTGGCACGCGCTGGAGTCCTGCTTCTGCTGCGCCCGCTGCCACCTGCCCCTGCTGGGGCGACCCTTCCTGCCCCGGGGGGGTCTCATCTTCTGCTCCCGCCCCTGCTCGCTGGGGGAGGACCCCGAAAACTCCGACTCCTGCGACTCGGCCTTCCAGGGCGGCAGCGGTGGCGGGGGCGGCGGGGGGGGACCCCAGCGCTCAGACGCGTCCCGTGCCAAACAGCTGACCCGCCGGGCGCGGGGGTCCCAGGACCTGCCGGTGGACGTGGGGAACAGCTGCAGCAGCCTGGAGATGGAGAGCGCTGGTGAGGATGGGGGAGTGGAGGGCAGGGGGTTAGGCAACAGGAAGCGGGGAGATGTGGGGGGTAGTTAGGAACACCAAAAGATGCCTTAAATGCATATTAGCAATGACTTTTAAATCGAGGACTCAACACACACATTTCACCACTGAGCTTTCCTCACACTGAAGAAATCTTAATCCTGAAACATCTGGGATTAATCCTCAATTAAAAGTGTTAATGTGAATTTAAGGTCTCTTTTCCTGTCTGCAGGCTTTTTTTCCCTTGATTGTTACTTTATTTTGGTGATTACACACCCAATCAAGTCTGAGCTCAGTATTACAGTATTATTTGCTTTTATAAGTACTTTATGAACACAGGCAGGTTGCACAGATTATCTGGAGCAGGTCGCCATCTAGTGTTGTAATACTGTATTGCCATTTTTGTAAGTTTAGTAAAATCATTGCTTCTACATTGTTTCTCTCCATCTAATTATATCACCTTCTGTCCATCTCTTCCCCAGATCTTTCAAGCTCTGTGCTACCACCACCACCTGTACAAAATGGCGTCACTCTCCAAAATGGACTCCCCAAAAGCTCCCCCGCCCCTGTCCCACACATCCACATAACCAACGGCTGGAACTACTTTGGGCCCATCGACCCATCGATCAGCTGCCTGCTGTCTGCCAGTAACAGAGTGGAGCGGCCTGTCTGTAGTTCTGAACTCTCAGGGGACTCAAATACCCATCACCACTATGGCCACTCTCCCCCTCAAATCACCTCCCGAGGAACCTCTACCGCAAAGGATTGTGGGAACAGGGAGGACCGAGTGGAAAAGGGTGTATTAGGTGCGTTTTTTCATTTGCGTTTCATTATGTGTAAAGTAATTAACGGATAGGACGGACAGACACTTCTGTGAAAGTAAATCTGGGTAATTTAACGAGACAAACGAGCTGACGGTTGCTCCTTTCCTGCATCGCTGTGGAGTTGTTTTTTGAAAACTGGGAGGGGGGGGGCTGGGGGAACAAAGAGTGATCAGCATTTTACAGCTGTCATCAAAATCAGGAAATTGTCTTTAACTACAGGAGATATAAAAAACTCTGGCGAGTAGCAGATTTCTTAACCCTTTGAGGTGTGAGACCACAATTAAGTGATTAGAATGTTCGTAACTGAACATTCTAATGCTGATGTCACAATCACTGCTGGTAGCTGCAGGCAGTGGAGTTCTACAACACTGACATAGAATGTTGAAAAAGACATTCCAAAAGACCTGCTGTTCAAAGGGTTAACCCGCTTTCTCTCTTTTCTCACCACCATCCTTTTTCCAGTGTGCCACTCACCCCTTCACTCCAGACCTGCGCTGGCCAATCAGCTCTGTCCCGGGGAACCTGGGCCCCGCCCGTCCCCGCCCCATCCTGCCGAACCCGGTACACGACCCTGTGACCTCCCATTTCCCCCTCCGCCAAATCAAACAGAGCTCCGCCCCCCGCCGGAGCCACACCCCCCACCGCCTCCTGCCCAATCCGGTCGCAGCGGCCCTGCCAGGGTCAGCTTCCGAGAGCCAATCAGCTGCAGCTACCTGGTGGAGGAAGAGGACGAGGAGGAGGGAGAGGACAGAGAGGACGGAGAGGGAGAGCCAGGGGAGGGAGAGGAGGCGATGGGAGGTTATGGAACGAGGTTCGAGAGGCAGGCCTACAGGCCTGGAATTCCTCCCCAAATGGACCTTCTGGGTGAGAGCGGGAAGAGAACTCCCCAAAATGCAGCTGCCCATGCCCACGTGGGCACAGTGGCACACGTGCACTAAGAAAATCATTTTCTAATGAATATATTACCTTTTTAAATGTCCAAAAATATTGGCTTCATTTCTGTATCTTTCTGCAAGAATGTGTATTCAAATTTAATTAAGTGGAACCACCAGCAAAACTGTCAGTTGTAAGCAACACCACTGATTATTATTGCAAAATTTGGTTATAATATAATAGGCTAAGGAATATTCCAAGGGATCTGCAGATTTATTAGTCTTTATCACAGAGGTTTTTTTTCAAGAAATGTGGTTTTGAGCAAAGGTTTTATGCTTATTCTTGCCTCTTTATTTAGGGATGTTCTTGTACCTTGTGGTATAGAGCTGAATGAACATTGTGAGAGTTGAATTAACACTGGGCATTTTTACTGTATATTTTCCTCTGCTCTAGGCTATATTTCGCAGAAATGTTATTGGGATGGTATTTCATAACTCTCTCTCTCTCTTTCTCTCCTCCTTTTATCTTGCTCCCTCTTTACTCTCCCTCCTCCCTCCTCCACATTATTTCTTTCCCACCGATTCACACTCATTATATTCCTCCTGTGTGCCTGAACTCAAACTCCCATCCTCCATCTGGCCTCCCCTCTGTTTTCCTGTTCTGCTCCTAGACGGATCGTACCAACCGCGCGGCTACCGACGGGGGGGTCGGCTGGCGTCCGATTCTCCGCTCCACCTGGGCACCGAGCGTCGGTTCCGGCAGGGCCGGTCCGACCGCCCCCGCCTGGACTCCCTGGACTGGCGGGGGGACGGCGACAGGGGGGGGTCGCCCAATCCCGCGGCCCCGCCCCCGCCCCTCACCCTCTACCCGGGACAGCACAAGCACGAGGACTGCTGCTCCACCTGCTCCTCGTCCTCAGAGTCCGAGGAGGACGGCTACTTCCTGGGCCAGCCCATCCCGCTGCCCCCCCAGCTGCGCCGCGCCCGGCACGCGGGGGGCGAAGAAGAGCGGGATGAGGAGAGGGACGGAGGGGGGGAAGGAGGGAGAGAGGGGGGGATGAGAAACAGCTTCCGGAGGGGGAGGGGGAGGACGCAGAGTTTCAGCGGGAAGGACAAAGATAAGAACTGCGTGTTGTCTTAATTCACCGCCAGACTTCCTGCGGCTGAATCTCCAGCGTGCCCTCCTCTCTGTGCGTCCCACGCTGTGAGACGAGAACCAGCAAGAGAACCAGCGCTACACGTCTGACAAATGCAGCATCGCAAATATCACGCATCATGCAACAAAATACATAACTCATTTTTACTTGACTTTGAGGAATCCAACGCGGGATGCTGTTACCGCGCGCTCTTGTTCCCTGATTATAAAAGGCCAGTTAAGACACAGTGGACCTGGGTGAGCCTCTGACAGGTCCGCCCCGTTTGGGGGTTTATGAAGCTCGGCAGGTTTAAATATTCTAAGCATTAAATTTAATGTAAAAAAAAAAAATTGGCTGGCGTCCAGATGGCATCAGTACCATCCAGATGCATGATGGGATTAATGGGCTGATCATAGACTCAAATTAAGTCTGTTCCTGAACTAAAAGGCACTTGGAATGGAGATTTTCTACACAAATTGCCTTTTTGTGCAGAAAGAGGCATAATCTCAGTCTATGAACCACTCATGTTTTTTAAAATATATTTATATGCATTTACATGTTTGCATGTAACGCTTATGCTGAATGCTTATATTCTAATCGTTGATCTAAAATCAGGCTCCATTTTATTTTTTTTGAAACAACTGACTTTTAATTTCACTGGAGAGCAATGATGAAAACATATTAAAAGCAGCGATCCTTGTTTGAAAAGTGCACCTCATTCATTTTTTTCCACTGTGATCACGCATTGGCAGTGCTTCCATGTCAGTCAGGTGACTACGACTTGTCTGTTTAAGCCAATGAGAAGTTAGGAAACCTCTTCTGCGGCGGATGACCTGACAGGACAGCTCCTCGAGCTCCTCAGCACCCCGCCTTCATGGGAATTATGGCTCCAGTGCTTATTCTTAAGGACACTGTGGTTTCGTATTTACTGTGTGTACATTCATGTTTGAATTTGGGAACTCGAAATGACCTCGTTATTTCCTGTGAACCGGAATTAACGATGTCGTTTCATTAAGGTATTCAGTGTCGGGTTCAAACCAAAATGCCACACAGGGATGTGAAGAGTCGATTTCCGACTGTATTTTTCCAGTTTCGTACCGTTTTTCTCCGAACGTTTTTTACAGCATCAGCGCAGAGGGGAGGCATCGATGCGGCAGTCGCTCGTCTGTCTGTTGGTGTTTTCTGTGTCCCAAGATTTGCAGCACTGAAATGAACAGAATTAACAATACTGAAGAGAGGAGGATCTTCACTGTAATATAATATCTTTATCTGCAATGCAAGAGAAGCACTTTAGATGCTTATGCCATTCAGTGGAGATGGTCTGCAGATCCGGGACAAAGCCAAGCAGACCGAATGAAGATGCTTTAGTGTTGTGTTTGTAAGCTGTGTAAAAAAAAAAAAAAACAAAAGTGAAAATTTGTTACAGATTTTTTTAAAAACAAAGTTAAATTATTTTTATATACCCTACGGTTCTAGTTCCTGCTTTTTAATGATTTAAGACTGTTATAATTTTTGTCATTCCTGTATGAACCAGTTTGGCATTATCATAACATTGACATTGTATGTGTTTGTGAGTGTGTGTGTGTGTGTGTGTGTGTGTGTGTGAGTGAGTGTTTGTGTGTGTGTGTGTGTGTGTGTGTGCACGGACATGCCCCTGTGTGTTTATGACAGTTGTATTATGTTTAACAGTTACAATGTGATTGGCAGTGTACAATTGAAATTAGATTCTTTTTCCGATGGTTTGTTTTGATTAGTGTGTTGTCATGGTTTCTGGCTCTGCATTGGTCAGATTCTGTGGCCAGGCCAGTGAGCAGAGTGGTGAAGAGCCATCATTAAACTGTTGATTTAAAGTAGAATGTGCTTGTTGTAACTGTAGATGGCGCTCATGGGTCATTTATCTCGAGTAACATACCGTTCATATTAAAAGCGCATCTGGAGCTGATGATTGTCATGAGCCACAGTTTGATCCCAGCTGCTGTATTCATGTGGAGGCTGTACTGAGTGATAATCACATAATCACTGTACACCCAGAGTGAGCTGCTACCTGTAGCCGTACACCCAGAGTGAGCTGCTGACCTGTAGCCGTACACCCAGAGTGAGCTGCTACCTGTAGCCGTACACCCAGAGTGAGCTGCTGACCTGTAGCCGTACACCCAGAGTGAGCTGCTACCTGTAGCCGTACACCCAGAGTGAGCTTCTACCTGTAGCTTTACAGCCAGAGTGAGCTTCTACCTGTAGCCGTACACCCAGAGTGAGCTGCTACCTGTAGCCGTACACCCAGTCAGCTGCTACCTGTAGCTGTACACCCAGAGTGAGCTGCTGACCTGTAGCCGTACACCCAGAGTGAGCTTCTACCTGTAGCCGTACACCCAGAGTGAGCTGCTACCTGTAGCCGTACACCCAGTCAGCTGCTACCTGTAGCCGTACACCCAGAGTGAGCTGCTGACCTGTAGCCGTACACCCAGAGTGAGCTGCTACCTGTAGCCGTACACCCAGAGTGAGCTGCTGACCTGTAGCCGTACACCCAGAGTGAGCTGCTACCTGTAGCCGTACACCCAGAGTGAGCTTCTACCTGTAGCTTTACAGCCAGAGTGAGCTTCTACCTGTAGCCGTACACCCAGAGTGAGCTGCTACCTGTAGCCGTACACCCAGAGTGAGCTGCTGCCTGTAGCCGTACACCCAGAGTGAGCTGCTACCTGTAGCCATACACCCAGAGTGAGCTGCTACCTGTAGCTGTACACCCAGAGTTCATGCCAGTCATTTTTCTGCCCATGTTATATGAATATGATTTGTTTGTATGATCGCTGTAAAAAGAGTAATAAAAATATATAGGATATTTAAAGATGTTCATACGTATTAAGAATCAATTATTTTTGTGCGCGTGTGTGTGAACATAATTTGAGTTTGGTCTAAAGATTAATTTAGTTTGGTCTAAAGATTGATTAATTTAAATGAATTTAGGTACAGTTACTATTTTTTTATTGGGATTGAAACATTTTTAATGGAACAGGTGTCATAAAACTTTGATCAGAAGTCCACTGATTATTCATTTTCCTGAATAAGGTGCCACCCAATCATCCCCTGATTTAATTGGTCAAAAATGGTCCTCTTCCTCTCCACCTCAGCTGACGTGTGGTGAGCGTTCTGGCGCAAAATGGCTGCCGTGCATCACCCAGGTGGGTGCTACACATTGGTGGTGGGTGAGGAGAGTTCCCACTCATCACTGTAAAGCACTTAGAGCATCTGGAAAAGTGCTCCATAAATGCCGTGTTTCGTTCATTCATTTCATCTACCAAATTTCCCTGGGGGTGACTTCTGTCTTAATTGTGTTGTTGTTTTTTATGGCCAGAGAATGAACTGAACATATTACATTTCTGAAAGTATAAAGGGACGTTTTGAGTTGCAAAATAGACAGAAATATGAGAATATTTCGTAGATTTCTGCTCAGGACTTTCTTCAGATGCATTTTATGAGGTTTCAGTTCAGTTTAATTGAACATGGGTATTTTCTCATCCATCTGAAGAGAAAAATCACATATTGAGGATGATGATTTCAATTGATTGATTTAAATTTTTGGAGGTAAGACTATGTAGGCTCATTATTTTTTCAGTTTTCCAGGGCCATACATTGTTCCTAATGAATGACTTCAAAGATTTTCTTTGATTTATTTAATCGTTTTAATCAAACATACAGTAGTTATTTTCTCATCCATCTGAAAAGAAAAAAATCTTAACAAAAGCATATAGGATTACTTATTCAGCATTTTAAATAGTATCTAATATCTAATATATTTCCATTGGTTCATTTCTCCAATTTAATCAATCATCTCACCCATCTGTAGAAAAAACAATAAAAATTTGATGTGGCGTGCTGGAACTCACACTCGTACTGTTGGTCGTAGATGTTGTAGACAATAGCGAACATAGAGGGAAATAATTGGTGGGTTTGTTCTGTGGGTGTGGCCTCTCAAATTGGGTTTCAGCCAGCTGTTGGCCGTAAAGGGTTAGGGTCAGAATGTACCTGGAGGATTTTCAGAGTTTCTTCAGGACTGCCCTTGAGGTAATCTTTCTGTGCATGTAATGAATGTGTACAAAGAACTTCACAATTAAAAATGTGAAAAAATTTATTTTCTTTTTTATGGATTCAGATGGGTGCGAAAGTAAGTTCATTTAAAAATACAGTGAAGTAAATGAATGAAAATTTTTTTGATGAAAAATGTATTTCAGGAAAAAGCAGGGAAATACATTTGCAAATTGCAAAATTGTGTTTACATAAGATCCAGAGTGAAAAATATTAATAAAAATGTTTTATGAAATGCATGATGAAAAATGGATTTCAATGGAAAATAGCCAAATACATAAGACTATAGTCTTATGTCCAAAAATGGGAAAAAACGCAAAACATTTCTAAAATGTCATTTTTTAATTCAGGTGGATAGGAAATCATATTTGTGTAACAACCACGCTGAAATAAATGAACAGAATTTTTTTTTTTTTTAATTTTTCATTATGAAAAATGTCTTTCACTGAAATGCAGCAAAATATGTAAGACTATAGTCTTATGTCAAAAAAAGTTCAATTTTTTTTTTTTGATTCAGATAGACAGCAAGTTGTGTTTATACAAGATCCACAGTCAAATAAATTAATAAAAATGTTTTATGAAATGTATGATGAAACATGGATTTCACTAGAAAATAGCTAAATACACAAAAATGGGAGGGAAAACAAGCTAAGATTTTTCATCATTTTTTGATTCAGATGGATAGGAAATGATATTTAATTAATAATAACATTGAAATAAATGAACAGAAATGTGTTTTTACTAAAAATATTTACTATGAAAAATGTGCTTCACTGGAATGCATAAAAATATGTAAGACTATAAGCTGGTGTCCAAAAAGTGAAGAAATAATAATAATAATAATAAATATCATTTTCTGATTCAGATGGACAGTAAATTGTGCTTTTTCAAACATCAACAGTGAAATAAATGAATAAAAATGTTTTATGAAATGTATGATGAAAAATGGATTTTACTAGAAAATAGCAAAATACATAATGAACTGAAATGTGTTTGAAAATTGTTTTATGAAAAATGTGTTTTACTGGGACACAGCAAAATACTATAAGACTATAGGCTTATGTCCAAAAAGTGAAAAAATGTTTAAAAAATTTTTAAATATTTTTTATTCAGATAGATTGCAAATTGTGTTTACATAAGATCTATAGTGAAAAAAAAATTAATAAAAATGTTTTATGAGATGTAAAATTTATTTCAATGGAAAATAGCTAAATACATAAGATTATAGTCTTATGTCCAAAAATGGGAAAAATGCAAAACATTTTTAAAATATCATTTTTTAATTCAGATGAATATGAAATAATATTTGTGTAACAACCAGGCTGAAATAAATGAATAAATGTTTTATTAAATGTATGATGAAAAATGGATTTCACTGGAAAATAGCAAAATAAATAAGAGTATAGTCTAAAAATGATTTTCATCATTTGATTCAGATGGATAGGAAATGACATTTATGTAATAACCAAAATGAAATTTATGATGAAAAGTGGATTTCAAAAAAATTAATTCCTCGATTCAGATGGATTGGAAATGATATTTATGCAAGTCTTGCCTCTGTAGTCTTGCCTCAAAAAAGTGAAAAAATTAGGAATCCTAAATATAATTCTTCTATTGCAGATGGATGAGAAAATATTAATATGAAGAAATAAGCCAAAGACAAGTAATCTTAAATATACCTTTTTATTTCAAATAGTTGTGAAATTATTTGTTTGAAATGTTTCATCAATCCAACAAAATAATTGACAGCTTCAGACAACAAATAATAGGTTTTATATCTCCTGTGTGTGTACATGACTCATAACAATCGGTCATTTTATGCCCCTTATTTCCATCTCGCACACGCTCAGTCCTCATCTTCCAGCCAAGCTTCCTCCTCTCTCCTCTTCCCTTCCTCGTCAGCTCTCTTCAGTGCTGTCAATCTTACTACAAGCCCCGCCTCCTCTCTTTAGCCCCTCCCCCCAGCACACAGCTCCCTCCCCCTCTCATACATCTCCTGCCGGCTCGCTCTCTCCAAGCAGCAGCATCTTTTCCCTCTAAGCTCCGCCCCCTCCCCCTCCTCTCACAGCTCCCTCCCTCTCCGCGTCTCTTAGGCCCCTCCCCCTCCCGTATATCTGGGGCCGGCTCGCTCTGCCCGAGCGGCAGCGTCTTTTCCTTCAGTGCTGGGGCAGCCTCATTCTCTCCTCCAGGATGTCGGGCCCTCTGACCAGCGCAGTCTTTCTGCTGCTCTCCTTCACCCTCCTGCTGCCTCCCCGGCTGCTGCTGGAGGCCAAGGTAAGCGGGAGTCGCCACGGCGACCTGCTCTGCGTTAGCCGCCGCCGCCGGTCGTTAGCCGCGGAGAGCTGGTACGCACGTTCAGACAAGCGTTCAGATACGATTACAGCCGGTCTACCGTCCGGAGACACCTAGAGAGGGGGGGGGTGGGGGGGGGGATGAGGGTTGGTACTGTTTACAGAGCAAAGCCAAAACAGCAGCAGGCTTGGGACAGCGGATTGAAATGTATCGCTGTTGTTGACTGTGTATGGGGTCTGCTGCTAGGTTTGGAAAATCAAGATAACAATCGGAAAAAAAAATACAGGTGCAAAATTAAAATAATTTGTGAGGGGGGGGGGGGGAGATCAATGATTGTGGTATAAGAAACTGTCACTAGTCAACGCCGGTTCGCTTGCTGTTCATCTGTAGCTGCACATGGGTCTTGCGCATCGGTACTGTGAGGTGGATTAGAATGAGAATGTAGCTGAACATGCGTGCGTCTGTGTGTATACACTCAGTCATTATATCAGACAATGGCAGACAAACTGAGAAAGAGAGAAACCGAGACAGAGAGAGAGTAATGAGATGAAATCCACGCAACACGCCTGAAAAATATTGCCAGAGCAGAGGTTCATAAGAGCATTAGTTTCATATGTATTGTGTGTTTCCTTAAGGTCAATACCCTGAGATTATCCAAGGCAGAATACTGTATGTTGGGAAAGTCTCCACATGCAATATTCAGGATATCGGGATATATTTGTATCGCATTCATACGGACATATAAGGGGGCTACAATAAGCATAAAATCTTTTCTCAAAACTGCATTTTGTGGGGGGAAATAAACCTTTATTTACTGAGTATACATCAGAGACACAGCTTACAGTTTTTTTCTAATCCAAGGTATTAGAAAATAAAAATAAATATATATCTGGTTTAACCATAGCAGCTGGACACCTAATAAGAACAGGTGGGTCTGGAACCTGAGCAATGATTTCTTGGCATGAGAGAGAGAGAGAGAGAGAGAGAGAGAGAGAGCGGGGGGGGGGGGGGGGGGTGTTTCCACTGGCATTGCTTGGCAACGGCAGAAATCTGTTTAGGGTGGAGTTTCATTTAAATATCAGGGAAAGAGGAAAACAGAGACAACAGAGATTTTATGAAAATTAGACTCATAAACATGTAAGCCAGCATTGCTGTACAAATTAATATTTCAGTGGAGAAAAAAAGATGATTACCAAAGGGAAAACACAAAGGATAAATTCTGTGATAACAGGAAATGGTTCAGTAATCCAGAAAAAAAAAACTTTAATTGGTAAGAGAGTAAATACAAACCGGCATTTTCTAAAACGCCATGCAGTTTTTTAGCGGCAAGGATTCCATTTTGAGTACCTGCAATATTTTTTCTAGCCTCCAATGTTTGTGACACACGCAAGACCATATGGACAGTGAGCGTGCATCACATGAACAACGCGTCAACATCATAAAAGCCATTCCACTGGAAATTATGAGTGTGATCCGCAAGGAGAAGGGCACATTCATTTCCCAACTGTCCAGGGGGGGGGAATGATCACGTTATCTATTTCATCGTGTCCATCTGTTTCCTGTTTCTCAGTGAGTAAGACAAAAGAACAAGGCACAGTGCCACGTCAAACACGGTAGCCTGGACGAAATCACATCTAATTAGAACGCGATACGAGGTAGAGAGTCTGACTCTGAAAGGTACAGATTTAGCATTGAAAGGTTAGCACAGCCACCTGCCGCCTTGTGTTCAAAGGTCATATAGAGGATGAGAAGCAAACAGGCAAAGAGGGATTTATAACCCTTAATCACCGCTCGCACATCAGCGATGGGGGATGTGACGTTCTTACATCACCGCATGAAAATGGTGAATAAAGTACAGACTCCTCCATTGTGGGTTTTTTTCCCTTGTTTTTCAATGTCCCCTAACCCACTAAACTGTGAAGCAAGTAACAACAGATTTAGATCATCAGCAAAGTTTTTAATTCTTTAATAAAAATATACAGTTTAATCCCAGTGAATTAGCAATGACATGAATGCACCAAAACCATAAATGCTCTCCAGACATAAATAATGAAAAATTCAGCTGCCGAAGAAATGCCAGTGCTCCCTGTACATTCTCATTTCAGAGTTATTAAATCACAGATATGAAATATGGTGTTTATTCATTCATGCATTCTGACCAGATCATATAATGGGAATTATGTTGATAGCATTGTACTCATTTGAATTCAGGGCAGAGAACGCTTAGAGCTTGCTTTGATATATTAGCATTAAGTAATAGCGCTACCAAGAGGGACATAGCCTAGGTTCTGTTTGTTTTGTTTTTTTCTTTTTCTTTTCTTTTTTGGTGCTCTCGGCTTAATGCAATGTTTGACTCGCTGTCTCCTTGCATTTATACCAAATTTATTCTCTACTGCTGAACCTAAGCTGTGAAATTGCACAGTATGAAGAATGAAATCTGTTGATGTATAATTCCCCGGAGGAAAGGCCTGTGTCAGCATATTTAAGGTGAAACGAGTTTTTATGAATGTGTAAGTCTACTTCCCTTTCATATCCGTGATGGGAAAGATCTATCTTTAATCCATGGCATAACCCACGTTTTTGTTATCTGTTAGCTACAGGAAATGACAATGAGCTGGACCTGTTTACTTTCATTAGATGTGCATTATAAAGTCCAACCCTGGAAATCACTTCTATTCCTGATACGCGATCACAGATCTAATATTGAAATGGGACAGCTGGCTGTATGCATTTGTATTATAATGAAAGTTAGGCTTCATTCTTTCATGCAAGTAACTTAAATATGGCTACTAGATTTAAGCATCATTTGTTTGAAATTAATGAGAACTACTGAAGAGTAAAAACATCCATTACAGTCACAGGGGTGGAGATAAGGGAGTATAACAGGAAGAGCCTTACGGACAGCAGCGGGTCCAGAGGGACCCTAGAAGTGGGGTGTGTGAGTGTGTGTGTGTGTGTGTGTGTGTCTGTGTGTGTGTGTGTGTGTGTGTGTGTGTGTGTGAGTGAGTGTGTGTGTGTGTGTGTCTGTGTGTGTGTGTGTGAGTGAGTGTGTGTGTGTGTCTGTGTGTGTGTGTGTGTCTGTGTGTGTGTGTGTGAGTGAGTGTGTGTGTGTGTCTGTGTGAGTGAGTGTGTGTGTCTGTGTGTGTGTGTGTGTGTGTGAGTGTGTGTGTGTGTCTGTGTGTGTGTGTGTGTCTGTGTGTGCGTGTGTGTCTGTGTGTGTGTGTGTGTGTGTGTCTGTGTGTGTGTGTGTGAGTGAGTGTGTGTGTGTGTCTGTGTGTGTGTGTGTGTGTGTGTGTGTCTGTGTGTGTATGTGTGCGTGTGTGTGTGTGTGTGTGTGTGTCTGTGTGTGTGTGTGTGAGTGAGTGTGTGTGTGTGTCTGTGTGTGTGTGTGTGTGTGAGTGAGTGTGTGTGTCTGTGTGTGTGTGTGTGTGTGTGAGTGTGTGTGTGTGTCTGTGTGTGTGTGTGTGTGTGTGTGTGTATGTGTCTGTGTGTGCGTGTGTGTCTGTGTGTGTGTGTGTGTCTGTCTCTGTGTGTGTGTGTGTGTGTACATGCAGGGCAGGCCCTTTTTCATGTTTTTTTTCCCCTGCACAAACAATGTGCAGCTCCGTCCCGGCTGAGACACGTGATTCAGGACCACGGACAGCTACTCCTGTTTTCACCTCTAAGGCACGGTGTCCACGAGGCGCTCGTTGTCGGAGGAAATGCGGTTTTCTCCGGTGATTTGGAGGCTGGAACGGAACAGCGTGGTGGGCGGACGCTAATGAACACGGGGAGGACGTTTCCTGGCACCGTCCTGTAGGGGCTGGGTCAGGGCGCTCTACTGCGGGACACGGTGTACTTATTATTAATAATATTAATCAGGAAAAAGACTTTTCACTAGAACTGCCCCAGACCTAGCCTTGCTCACACAGGTAGCTGCTCTTACAGATGTTAGCTGTCTGTCTGTTATTTCTCAATGTGATACAAGGCGCTGGCTATGGACCTGTGATTTCTCAATGTCGTATAAGGCACTGGCTATGGGCCTGTGATTTCTCAATGTCATATAAAGCACTGGCTATGGACCTGTGATTTCTCAATGTGATATAAGGCGCTGGCTATGGACATGTGATTTCTCAATGTGATATAAGGCGCTGGCTATGGACATGTGATTTCTCAATGTGATATATAAGGCACTGGCTATGGACCTGTGATTTCTCAATGTGATATAAGGCGCTGGCTCTGGACCTGTGATTTCTCAATGCAATATAAGTCACTGGCTCTGGACCTGTGATTTCTCAATGTGATATAAGGCACTGGCTATGGACATGTGATTTCTCAATGTGATATATAAGGCGCTGGTTCGGACTGCGAGATTCAAAGGAGATCGATAGCCAAGGCAGCGCAATCTAATTAGCCAAGAACTTACTGCTGGGAATAGCAGAGTTATGCTGTCATGGCAACTGGCTTCTGAGGGCATAAGCTTCATCTCCACACAATACAGCAATCAGTCACCAAGCCCCAGCAACATCGCACTGATTTTCCCGAAAAGACGCATGACACACATGCACTATGCGGGGCAGTGGGCCACATTGTGTGTACGCTCCATAAAAATCATGACTTCCATCCCCTCTATAAACCTAACCTGCACTATATGTGAAAAAGTATCTGGACACCCCTTGGTCTGGGGCTGTTTTTCATGGTTTGGGCTGGGCCCCTTAGTTCCTGTGAAGGCAAATCTTAATGCTACAGCATACAATAACGTTACAGATGATTCTGTGCTCCGCCAACAGTTTGGGGAAGGCCCTTTCCTGTTTCAGCATGACAATGCCGCTGGGCACACAGCGAGGTCCATATAGAAATGATTTTGTTGTGATCAGTGTGGAAGAACTTGACTGTCCTGCACAGAGCCCTGACCTCAACCCCATCAAACCTCGGGGATCAATTGGAAAGCCAACTGCGAGCCAGGCCTAATCACCCAATCGGTGCCAGACCTCACTAATGCTCTTCTGGCTGAATGAAAGCAAATCCCTGCAGCAATTTTCCAACACCTAGTATAAAGCCATCCCAGTCAAGTGGAGGTTGTTACAGCACCAAAGGGTGGACCAACTCCATATTAATGCCCATAAATTTTGGATGAGATGTTGGATATCAGGTGTCTACATACTTTTGGCCATGTAGTGCATGTCGTTAATACACACAGATTATAAACACATTTCAAAATAGTCCAAAGAAATTGTATACTAATAAGAATTACCTGGATTAGATTACATTCACGTCAGGTGATCAGAACACCTTGCACTGTTTGCAACTGCCAATGCCGGTCAAAGATTAACAAGCTTCTGAAATCAATTTTAGTGCCTCTTTTATGCAGTATGTACTTGCACAGAGCTGTTATTCATATTTAGCCAACAACGGCTAAGATAAGTAAAGATTAAAAAAAAAAAAAAAAGATTAAACGCTATTGACATCTGCAAGAAGACGCGAATGAGATGTTGTAACGTGCAGTACATTTGCTATTAGGAAAACATCGATAAGCGCACTAGCGTCTGGTTTGTTGTTCGATGGGGAAAAAGACAGCTGCGTTCGTTAGGTAGGCTATTAATAGCTTAATAGCTGCATACGGTCAGGGACTGACTCGCACTGCGAATCCATTAAGCAGAATGTTCTAGTAGCTTCCTGGTGCCATCCATTTAATCACAAATTTGCACACCATTACGGCTGATATGATCAGCCTTAGTTCTCTTTTTGTCCCTGTAAAAAGCCAGACTGTCCACGGATTAATATGATATGATATGATAAGATAAGCTACACATTTACCTATTATAAAGTTTTTTAATGTGAATTGGATCTTTATATTCACCATTACCCTCTTCTTTTATAGAGAAATCAGACCTCATTGTGTAGCAGAGAGTATATCCTGATAACATAAATAATTTAAATGTAACTAACGGACCTGTAATTGGTTAATAAAATGTTTGTTACGCCTCTGTTGGGATGCCATGTGCCATAATGCCAGGTGTTTTTCTACTCTGCACTGACTTGCTTGCCAGACAGAGCTTGCCTTCAGGCTTTCACCAAACGTCAGCAAATTTTTCTTGGAGAAAATAATCACAGTATACATTGTTCGGTGGGGTTGGCTGAGACTTGAATGAAAGAAAAAAATTTATATAAATAGGTGTGGCAGGTTTTTAACATTAGTTGTAATTCATTTCTGTGCATTTTCAGAAAATTTTTTTCATTTTCATCTTTCTCCATCTGTTTTGTTGTGTAATTACTTGAGCTTGAATAACTTCTTCCCAGTAGTTTGTTCTCCAACGTTTCTGTTGATATTTTGTCCGAGCCATCAACCACTGATGTAGCATCTCAATTTCTTTTGGCAGTTTTTATTCTTTTGTCTTGAGCTGTTGTTGTTTTAATGATGAACTTGGGTTGATTGGCCAGTAAAAGTGCATTTAATTGCATGCCACACGAAAAGAGGATCTGCTGGTTGTATGTTATGAGAGAAAAACAAAAATTTGTAATGAACAGTTTTGTTCTGATTGTAAATCTACTATCTTCCAAATGTTTTTATTTCATTTCCAAAAAGGAATGCTAATATACCGAAGCATATATATATATATATATATATATATATATATATATATATATATATATATATATATATATATATATAGATAGATAGATAGATAGATAGATAGATAGATATAGATATATTTAAAACATCCTGTAGAACATCTTGTAAAAAATAATGCACAGCACTACAGAAACAGACTGAAAACTTTTGAAAGCTGCAGTAAAAACGGGTGAATCTGCCTGTTGCAAACGAGTCTGCGCTATGGAACATTCACGGCTACAGTCTCATCCTTGCGCACGAATCCCGGGTAACTGTGTGCGTAAACGCTTTAATGATTAATGTGCTTTTCCGTGGAGGAGACTTTGTCCTCACGTGGCCTCAGCAGGTTTTAATGTGCCTAATTCAGGGGGGCTGAATTAAATATACCCAATCCCATGGCATTTATAGAGTTTAAATATAACTTGGACACACTTTAGGCGTTAGCATTTTGGGCAGTACACCAAAACACATGGCATCGATTACCTGATTTTATTTATTTATTTATTTATTTATTTATTTATTTATTTATTTATTTACTTACTTACTTATTTTCTTTGGCTGGTTTCTTTACGTATTCAGTCCAGTCTTTAATTAAATCCTATTTCCCTGAAATCTGAGCCTGAGTTTGGACTGGCAGCGCGAGCAAACACTGCTGTGCTGTTGGGGAGGTCCATCCGTTACCTTCAGGCGTTAAAAAAAAAGAAAAAAAAAAAAGGCATATTTAAAACCTTCCCAGAATCCCACAGTCCCAAAGCTAATAGAGAGAGAACGTAACACAAATGAATGGCGCTGTGTGTGCATTAAAAAGCACGGCTCGATGCTGAGGGTGGCGGCAGAGCGGCAGAAACATCTCGTCCCGTAACTCTACCGTATGCCTGGGAAAGGAAACTATGAAATCATTGAAATAAAAACAGCAGATTTGTTGTCGTGGGGACATGGGTCTCATGGTGCAGAGATGGATATGAAATTGCGCGTTGTTCTCTGACGCAGGGTGGAGGGGTGTCACTGCCTACGCGCGTATGCGAGTCAGACGGACGCGTGACGCGCGTCAGGATGCGCAACAGCGTCTCACTGCCTCTGTGACTCATTCCAGGGTCCCACCCCTGTGCTCACGCTCACACACACACAAAACACACACACACACACTCATATGCTCACACACACACACACACACTCATACGCTCACACACACACAAAACACACACACACACAAACTCATACGCTCACACATAAAAAAACACACACACAAACTCATACGCTCACACACACACACACACACACTCATACGCTCACACACACACTCACACACTCACACGCTCACACACACAAAAAAACACACACACACACTCATACGCTCACAAACACAAAAAAACACACACACACACACACTCATACGCTCACACACACGCAAAACACACACACATACACAAACTCATACGCTCACACACACACACTCATACGCTCACACACACACTCACACGCTCACACACACAAAAAAACACACACACACACTCATACGCTCACAAACACAAAAAAACACACACACACACACTCATACGCTCACACACACAAAAAAACACACACACACACTCACACGCTCACACACACAAAAAAACACACACACACACTCATACACTCACAAACACAAAAACACACACACACACACACACACACTCAGACGCTCACACGCACACGTCACTCTCCACTCACATGCTCTATTATTAAACATCCATCTCCCATCTCGTTTTAAACCCTAACCTTTAAAAGTTAGAGCTGCACCGCTGACTGCCTGGATAAAAAAGTAACACTTAGTTCACCTATTGATAGGGTGACCAGATGTCCCAGTTTTTCACTCTACACGTTCTACAGGGACAACCCCATATCAGAGCACTTTTTACAGGGACAACCCCATATCTCAGCACTTTTTACAGGGACAACCCCACATCTCAGCACGTTTTACAGGGACAACCCCACATCTCAGCACGTTTTACAGGGACAACCCCATATCTCAGCACGTTTTACAGGGACAACCCCATATCTCTGCACGTTCTACAGGGACAACCCCATATCAGAGCACTTTTTACAGGGACAACCCCACATCTCAGCACGTTTTACAGGGACAACCCCATATCTCAGCACGGTTTACAGGGACAACCCCATATCAGAGCACTTTTTACAGGGACAACCCCATATCTCAGCACGTTTTACAGGGACAACCCCATATCTCAGCACGGTTTACAGGGACAACCCCATATCAGAGCACTTTTTACAGGGACAACCCCATATCTCAGCACGTTTTACAGGGACAACCCCATATCTCAGCACGTTTTACAGGGACAACCCCATATCTCAGCACTTTTTACAGGGACAACCCCATATCTTAATTCATTTTTACACGTTTCACACAATTCAGGCTTACTACGTTCCAATGGGTTTTCAAACTACAACTGCCATTATTGTAGGTTCTCTCTGCTTCACGAACACCAGGTCCTCCAGGAAGTCTGGTCACCTGACCTACAGTATTCGCAAGGTTAACTGAGGGCACTGCAGCACTGAAGGTGTGCGGAGCACAGGTGCCGGTAACGCCTGACGATGTGTTCAGCAGGCCAGACGTGTGGATCATATTACACCTGGGGAAATGAACAGTGCCGCTGAAGCAGAACAGGAGGAGATGAGCGCGATGATGTTGCTCGGAAAGGCCCGGAGAGCCAGAGGGAGCTACAGCTACACCCCACGGCAGTTAAAAGGGTCCGGAGCGTAGATGCAGAGCCGAGATAAAGTAGTCAGGCGAGGGGTTGCAGTAAATCACGCCGGACTAAATCGATGTAAATCTCGGCTAAATGAATGGGCCGAGGAGGTGAGCAGGGTGAAATGAGTAATGGACGTCTGGCGGCTTGTCATCGCTCGGTCGGTCCAGACCACGCCTCACACGTTTGTTTGCTCGTTAACCCTTTGAAGCGCAGGTTTTTTTGTTTTTTTTTCTTCTCAAAATTCCAAGTCAGTGTTCTAGAACTCCACTTGCTTATTCAGTTACCACTGCAGCGATTGTGACATCAGCATTAGAATGTTCAGTTATAGAACGTTCTAATTGCATTCTAGAACATTCTCTCTTACACCTCGAAGGGTTAAATATAGCAGCTTGGGGGGTATATTAGTCACCCTTAGGGACACTTAATTATTCTGAAATGGCTATTTTAGGGATTCGACCAAACCATCCACACCCCACTCACTTTGAGCCTATCAAGTTCTTTTAGCAGATTAATCGTGCACACGATTATCTTTAAATTGGTTCAGTTTCTCATTCATCACTGTACTCTCCCTTATCATCTTCCTCAACTGATTCCCCTTCTCTTTTTGCATTTCTTTTTCCATTCTCCCCAGAACCTGTTTCAGATAATAATGCCTTAGCCTTAGCATTGTTTCAGATAATAATGGGGCGACTTAGCTCAGGAGGTAAGACCGATTGTCTGGCAGTCGGAGGGTTGCCGGTTCAAACCCCGCCCTGGGTGTGTTGAAGTGTCCTTGAGCAAGACACCTAACCCCTAACTGCTCTGGCGAATGAGAGGCATCAATTGTAAAGCGCTTTGGATAAAAGCGCTATATAAATGCAGTCCGTTTACCATTTACCATGCCTCTCTTCCCTTTCCAGTCAGTGCAACCAGTGCAACATCACCTACACTCCGCCACTCCCTTCTCACCTTCCCCTTTAATCCATTCGTCATTCCGCTCAACACGAGACACGCGCCGGGGGGGGGGGCGGCACACACATGAATATTCAGTCCGTCCATCCGTATTCACACTGTCCTTTTCCATCGATTCCGCTGACATCGGCACACAGAAGGCAGCTGGTGTAAGCCTCCTTCTGCGGGTCCCTGAAAAGGACTCTGGCGCGCCCACAGCAGTCAGATCTGCTGGCTTAAATGGACTCACGTTGGTCCCGGAGAGACCGGGGTGGATTGTGTCTCTGCTGGACGCGACGCCCGGGGATCCTGTCTCGCTGACATAACCCCGCTTTGCCGCTCCGCCGCTAGGCTGTCGGGGGGCCTTTCAGTTAGAGGACCCGTCTGAGAGCAGACAGATCTGTGCACAGTGGAAACTGTGCGCTATATTGAGAAGTGTCTTTGATGGGGGCGGCTGGATGAGTCAGTGTGTGGGGAGAGAGCGGGAGGAAGGTGGGCCGGGCTATGCTGGGGCGGACAGGTGTCTCATAGCGGGTGTGTGTGTGTGTGTGCATGTTTGTGTGTGTGCGTGTATGTGTACATGTGCATATGCGTTTGTGAGCGTGTGTGTGTGTGCGCGTACGTGTGTGTTTGCTTGTCGATGTATATGAGCATGCATGCAGGCATGCATATGTGAGTGTGTGTAAGTGTGCGTGCGAGTGTGCATGTGTGTACATGTGAGCGCATGTGTGCATGTGCACGTGTGTGCGAGCGTGCATGTGATCATGCGTGCACTTATGTGTGCGTGCATACAGGGGTGTGTGTATGTACAGGGGTGTGAACAATAACAGGATAGCATCAGGGCTGGGGGAGGGTGAGAATGACTGGATGACATCCTGCAGTTTAAATCTCCACACACACCTCTGACTCATATTTCACCGAACGGAGAACAGGAGGGGCATGAGGGAGGGGAGGAGGAGGACGAGGAGGAGGAGGAGGGAGGGGAAGAAAGGATGTGGGAGAGAGAGAGAGGAGAGAGAGCGAAGGGTTGGTAAAGATGACAAATTTTTCCATTAACTACGCCACCATTCATTATAAGAGCCCCGTCCACAGAGCTCCTCCAGAAAACCTGCTGATGCTGCCGTCTGTCTCGTCACACAAACTGTTCCGGAATGTTCCGTCCTGTCCTCCTCAGAAGTGGAAATCAGGCCCCTGAAGCGCCACAACACTTTATTCTTTACTCTTGAGCCTTTACAGTATGATATTACTCAAATTTATTTTTGGAAAACATTTATTTTGTGCTCATTCATGTTAAGGAGAAGAAGATATGCGAGTAAACCAAAATCCTGGGGAAAGCTGAATGAATTGTGGGGTTTTATTTATGTCGATGTATTCAGTCCTACAAAGCAAAACAGAACTCGACAACACAATGAGATTAATTGTGCTCTTCAGTTTGTAATAACTGCCAATTCCATTGGAAGGACAAAACATCAGATGGCTGAGAGTTTTAGTTCTACCAGGCGCACGTCCACGGATCTGGGCATGCTTGTGTCACGCTGACAAACTGTGATTTTCAGTTATCTAGCGCACCCAAAGCGCTTCCTCCATCGTGAATGGGAAGATAATTTTTCTTGTGAAAAAGAAAAAAAAAAGTTGCAAAATGGGCCGATGACAGCGTATCATTATGACCTCAATGTAAAAAAAGGGTGACAAAGACGTACAGCTCCATCGGTCAAATAACTGTGTGCTGACTCCCGCTGCCACTCAGCTTCATTAAAACGTGTCGCATTTCATCTTTGAGTTGCCAACACAATTTCTTTGGGTTTGTTACATGTAGAATCTTCCGATATAAACTTGCATAAAAGTTCGCTATTGTTTCTTTGTCAGTAAATCTGGGCCCATTCCTGAGCTGCACTGTTTCTAAATGAACACTTTTGCATTATAGCACTTATGCTTATACTTGAGCAAGTCCAGCAAGTACAGGCATATTTTAGAAAATAAATTACATAGTAAGCAATGGCCATAGCTTCTAGTTTATAAGTCTAGCAAGTAAGGGCATATTTTAGATAGTTATCTATCCTAAAATTCACTGTCTAAAATATGCCCGTACTTGCTGCTTACTATGTAATTTCTTTTTAAAGGAAAAGTTTGCAGTTCAGTTGTTAAATGTTAAATAGTTATCTATCCTGAAATTCACTATTTAACATTTAACAACTGAACTGCAAACTTTTCCTTTAAAAAGAAATTACATAGTAAGCAATGGCCAAGCCCATAGTTTATAAGTCTAGCAAGTACGAGCATATTTCAGATAGTGAATTTTAGGACAGATAAATATTTAACATTTAACAACTGAACAGCAGATACTTTCCCTTTAAAAATAAATATTTACTCTTCTTCTTTTTACTTAGACAGGATATTGTTTAAATATCCTGTCTTGCCTTGTTTAAAATAAATGTGATGGCTTTCGATCCATGCTGATTGGCTAGGCTTGGTGGTGAGTCTACGGCAGTTAGGCGTGACTCTGATTTGATTTGTCAACTTATCTAAATATGCTACCAGTCTGAGTCACTTCTCCATCAAGAATTAACAAGATTTTACATTAAACACAAAAAATTTGATTCTGGTCCCTTATGACTCCATGCTCACTGCAATTAGAGAAACATTTGTTGCTATGGAGTGTAGCCAGGTTGCTAGGTTATGAGTGAAACATACTACAAGGTATGTACGTACATACACACATGCATACATAATACACATACTGTATGTATAATTGCCGGTAGGCTACATTCTGAAAACAACTGACTCTCGTCTGTGAATGAGATTACTGTCGTCTAACGTGATACAGCACTGTACAGCGTCCCAGTTGTACCCAAATCATACAAATGGCAATATTGCGTGGTTGTCAGTGTTTAAAACGGCAAACAGCGTCTTCAACCCATTTGAATATCTCAAGCCCCAGATGTTAATGTTGTGGCGAGGAGGAGCCATTGGTGTTTAATCAGGATCTGTCACACACTCGTCCATACAGGCAGGGGCTTTCACTGAGAGAGCAAAAAACAGAATTTAAAAGTCCACAGAAGTGTATTATTATGTAAAAACTGGGACTCTCTCCACCATTAAAGTTCTTAGGAAAGTAGGAAAGACGTGCTTAGACGTGCAAACAAGTGCACACGCTCTACCATTCAGGTAACTGAAGAAGGGGCCCACGCCTCATTTTAATTAACCATGCCCTCATGTAATCATTATCAGAATGATTATAACTCTGAATTTAACGGAACACTTCTCCTCTTCTAATCAAAAACCTTTTCTCGACTAGCCGTAGGTGTCTCTCTTCAAAGGTGTGCCTGTGAGTGTGTGTGTGCGTGTGGACGTGCGCACTTGGAACTCTGGTGGAAAATTTCTGATAACATCCATACGCTTGTATCCCCCGACAACTGAATCCTTTCACAGAGAATGTGTGCCCACGTTTTGAGTCATTACTCATTCAACGTTTTTAAATACGTTTTTGTATTCTCATGAATAACCGACAGCACTCTCAGCAGCACTTCACAAAATGGTCACAGTGAATTTGCATTAATTAATGTCGTTGTTAACTACTGACGACTGAAAAGTTAATCTGTACAGCTTTGTTAATGCCTTTGTACATCATTAATTAACAACTACATTAGTTAATGCCAATTCATATCGGAATAAAAAAATGTTATCCTTCATTCTGTGTTTCCCTAATGTATAAATAAGCACAAAAATAATATATTAGTTACATTTTTTTGTATTGGTCAACTGCTAACGAATGATAAGTTCATTTCATGCATAATGTATGTATTTGTACATTATTAATTTGTGTTAACAGCTACATTAGTAAATGCCAGTTCATGTGACCTTATTGTAAAGTGCTACCCTCTCTCTCTCCCCCTCCCTCCTTCTCTTTCTCTCGCACCCTCTCTCTCTCTCCCTCCCTCCTTCTCTCTCTCTCCCTCTCTCTCTCTCTCCCTCTCTCCCTCTCTCTCCCTCTCTCCCTCTCCCTCTCTCTCTGCTCTCTCTCTCTCTCTCCCTCTCTCTCTGTCTCCCTCTCTCTCTCAGTCTCTGTCTGGTTCTCGATCGTCCGGCGGGATTCACCGCCTCCGGCGCGAACTGCGCGACACCCTGCCCTACGAGGCCCAGATGATGTCATACCCCCCCGCGGGCGGCGCGGAGGGGCGGGGCAACGAGCTGTACTACCCCCCCGAGGGGTGGAGGGGGCAGGCCATGGGACAGGCCCTGCAGCGATTGGCCGAGGACGACCGGAGGCGGGACCAGGAGGCGGCCTACCTGAGCGGCCTGCTCCGCCTCCTCGGCGACGGCGACGCCAACGGCCCGAGGGCGGGCGAGGAAGAGGAGGAGGAGGAAGACGAGGCGGAGCAGGAAGGCCCCGGGGACTTCCAGGGGCCGTACCCGCCCGACTACGACGAGACGGACCAGGGCCTGAACATGGCCAAGCCCCAGGCCGCATGGCAGGGCCTCCTGGACCCGCAGCTCACCCAGGCCCTGCTCAACCGCTACCGCCAGGAGAGGCTCCTCCGGGCGGGGCTGCGGGACAACCGGCTGCAGGAGGCGCGCGGAGAACCCGGGACGGACGCGAAGGAGGAGGAGGTGCTGAGGTGAGGAGAGGGGAGGGGAGAGTGCCAAATGGTAATGGTAAATGGACTGCATTTATATAGCGCTTTTATCCAAAGCGCTTTACAATTGATGCCTCTCATTCGCCAGAGCAGTTAGGGGTTAGGTGTCTTGCTCAAGGACAATTCGACACGCCCAGGGCGGGGTTTGAACCGGCAACCCTCCGACTGCCAGACAATCGGTCTTACCTCTTGAGCTATGTGTTTCCTATGCCCAGTGTTTCCTATGCTATGGGTCGGGACCTAAAATGGGTCACAGGAGTGTGTGAGGTGGGCCCCGGAATGAGTCTGTAGTCCCCTAGGCGGTGCTAGTATGAGGATTTAATGGGTCTCCGAAAGGTACTGAACTTAAAATTTTGTGTCCTGATATTAAAAAGTATTTCTAATTTGGACCCCAGCATTAAAATGTCTAAGAACCAGTGGGAGCAGGGTCTTCATCCTGGATAGCGTGTGACAGGGTCCCCAATTTTGATCAGAAGGCCGGGGTGATAATTTTAATATCAGACTGTCTCGTGACCCGAATTTGATTGCGGACTGCGAGGAGGGCACATAGGTCTGATTGGTCATTTCCTGAGGGAGTGCGCGAGCGTGACATTCGGGCTGAAATGTCAGACGCGTGACAGTTGGCAACCCTGGTAACCCTGGCGACGCTTGCTGATAGTGCGGTAGCACTGGCAACGCTTGCTAACAGTGCATTAGCGGATAAACACTCCAACCTGCACGTTATTTCCCATACACCAGTGGAGGGTGTTTACACCACTGTGCTGTGAATGGCCGGGTTAAGAGGTTATCGAATGCCCACAGGCTAAACAGTCAAACATCACAATGACATAACTGCATGACAACAGTCACAGGGCAACAAATAGTTAAGGTAATGTAAAAAAAGCAATAACACAACGGCTGGTGATATAGTGCTGGCAGTATCATTTACACTGGAGTTATTGATCCACATTGATGACTGTCAAAATAGACAAACAGATGGCGAAAGCTAGAGCTAAGAATAAACCTTTTAACCAATCAATAGCCTAAGGCTCAATAGCCATTGGTTTCTCATTGTCTGGCCTTGTAATACGAGACAGGTCAGTCTCGATAATAGTTCAATAGAGTCACGTCCTATTGAATGTTAAGCATGATAAATGAATGTTTTCCCTTTTTCATTCAGGTACCTTGTTGGTCGCGTGCTGTCCAGCCTGGCGTCCGACGCTACCCAGAATGCCCCGGCCCGCCTTTCAAGGCGGGACCTGGGGGCGGTGGGCGGGGACGGCGCCGGGGGGAGGGTGCTGAAGCGGTCCCGTCGCTCGGCGGACCCCGCCCCGCTGCCCCCCTCCAAGAGCGAGGCCTCGCTGCTGAGGGTGAAGAGACTGGGGGACGATGAAGACAAGATGGCCGCCGGAGCGGCGGCGGCGGCGGCGATGGCGGGGGCGCGCGGTGGCGGCGGCGGGGGCGGGCTGCAGCGGATCAAGCGCATCGACGCCGACCTGCAGCAGGGGGGGAGACACGTCCGAAGGAGGCGGGCCCTGACCTATGACCCCAACCTGCTGGCTCAACGCATCCTGCAGTACCTTCCGCAGTAGAGCCAGACGGGGGCGGGGGGGGGAAAAGACAAGGCCGCCACATTAACTGCACCTGCCTACACGCTGCACATGGACATCCACGCTAAAAACAAAAAAACACACTTTTAAAAAAGAACTATATCAGCTTGTGAGGAAATAGACAAAGCTGTCTGCACCCGAGACAATTTGCCTCCAGAGAAAACAATGCAAAATAATTTTAAAAATCTCCAAAAAAAATTTAATAAAGAAAAAAAAATTTATCCAGTCTAGGTTAAAAATGTACTCTGCTTTAACATAATAATAAAAAATGCAAAATGTGCTTGGTGTAACTGACAGGAGAGCTGAGCGATGGATCTGAGAAGAAAAAAAAACCCTCCTCACGATCGTGTCACGTGTCAGTCAGTCCTTCCTCCATCAGTCAAAAATCTTGGAAAAACATTTCATTCAGAAAAGGGGAAAAGCGAAACACTTATATTTTCCTGTTTCAACAGCCTGTAATTATTCTAGGGCTAAGCGGAAGCAGAAGTCAGAGTTACCCACCACTGAAATGGCTAAAATCACGTAAAATGAATCTCTCCACCACACACATACTTAAACGAGCATTTATTTTTTTGCCATTTATCACTCCAATCCTTTTAAAGTGAAATCGTATGGAGGTAAACTGATTTTCACATGGAGGGGTGACTGAAACTGCTGTCAGTTAACTGTCAGTCTTAACCGTTCCCAGGTGCTAAAGTTGAACTACCTGTGTATTGAGGTGTTTTGTGTGAAAGTGTCATTGGATTTGGGCCCAGTTATTTTTTTATATATTCAAATTTATGAACACCTAGTCTAGGCTAGATGGGAGCGTTTACGAGCTACAGCCAGTGGGGGAAGGAAAACACATCTATGGAACTTCCTTGTCAAACAATTAGCATTTCGGCAGTTTGCGGTTTCAATGCCGCTGAATGGTATTCTTTTTAGCTGTATTCAATAAACAAACGAATGTTAACCTTCAAAATGATGACCTTACACACCAGTGATATTGCAGCACTTTTCATAAGGGACCAACATTTCCGCCAACAGATGTAATGATATTTTTGTGACGAAAAATATTTAGGTATTTATTTTTTACCTACACCAAACCCCATTGCAAGTCAACACAGAGGCTGTTTAGTCTCATGACATGTCCACCACTATGAAGGCGCAAGCAGAGGGAAATATGTGGTTCATGACGGAACGCCAAATATCTACAAATGTACGATCAATATCAAGATACCGTATACTGTAAGTATCATTTTCAAACCCATAAAAGATGTCCATTAACCGTCAATCAGAATGGCACATTCATTCTTAGAGGAAGTATAACAGCCGCAGCGCGAGCCCGTTGTAGAGAGCATTTGATGCCCTTAGCCGACGATAGCTTCTGAGCAGCCCTCGGCGTTATGGACAATAAAATAATGACAATTAATCCATATATCTATACACACAGCTTGGGAAACAGGAAAGAGAGCGCATCCCTCAGTGTTCAGGTGGTGACTGTCGACTCGAGGCCAGAAATCGCTCCGTTATACAGAGAGAGTTAATTCCGTTTTCCCGGGCTAGCAGCTGCCGTTAGCACAGCCCAAAAACAGGCCCGTGGATATCACAACTGCAAACCCGAGCTCGCTTTATCGTTTTCAGCAATAGTGCGACTAACTCCCTTCTGCTTCGCTTGCGCGAGCGACAACGTGGAATATCCTACCCTGGATCATAAGGCTTTCCCTTGTCCTACTTCAATATCTCAATATTTTTGTTGGTCACGTTTTATTCTGTAACTGTAGAAGAAAAAAAGCAGTGGTTCCGATTATTGTAGCTTTATCGATATTTGTGCAGTCTGAGATCTTGTACAAAAACACGGTTGCTTAACTGAATTTTTTGCAGACTGGATAACCGTATACGATAATAAATTTCTATGTGGAAAATGTGCTGTTTGTTTCCTGTTGCAATTTAAGGCCCAGCTTGCTTTACATATTGCTGACAAAATATTTGTGTTTTGACTTATTGCTGTTATTAATTGATGTGAAATAAATTCCCTCAAACTGCAAGCATGCTTTGAACAGGAAGTCATGCTATCATCACACAAAGAACAAGAAATAAATCTTGAATTTCAGATGCAATATTTTGCCTGTTTTAATGGCTACTTTACAGTCATATACAATAATAATATTAACAGTCAGAAGGGCATACCCGGTGAAATCTAAAACACGTACCTTTCCAAAACAAGGGAAACAAATGTTCTTGGTATGTTTTGGACAGGTTGCAAAGCGTTCAGAGTGGTTTTATGCTTTTACTCTTTAAGGATCAGGATCACAAATACTTGATTAGAATGCTCTTACCAGAACATTCTAATGATGTCACAATCACTATTGACAACTGGAGTTCTAGAACACTGACTTAGAATTTTGAAGAAGCATTCAAAAAAAAAAAAAAATCTGATCTTAAAAGGGTTAATACTTCCAGTTGTAAAGAAAATTAGTTAGAAAATTGTTAGTGTTTTTATGAAAAAGTCTACATTTTTATGAATAATATGTATTCGTTGTAATAGGAAATGTAGCTAATGAGGGCTGCGCGGAAAATGGAATTCCAGGCATCAAGAATTTCCCCATTCTCAAATCTACTGACATGTTCATGAATGTCGCACAAGCCTCCTTTCTCACATTTACGTATGAAAAGTATTGCACAGGCTCTCACTGAGATTGAATTCCATGGGCAGGCTCTCAGAACCAGCTGATTCGTACTTCCGAAACACCGCCATTTTTACAATTTCATTCGTTACCATTATATAATAAAAATTATTATTATTATAACCACAAATGTAACATACTGAAGCTTAATGTTTAATGATATAGATAATGATATAAAGCACATATACCTTAAAACACCAAGGCAGCAGCAAGAAGCCCATGCAATTAAAAACTTCAACACGTGCTAATACAAACCTATTTATCATACAGAATTCACATACAAGGGACTACGTTTAGGAAAGGCATATTTAAATGAGCTGAATGAGAGACTGCAGTGCGGAGAGACCGGTGGGCTCTGAAACAAAGCGCATAAACTTATTCACAGTTATTCAGTAGGCTATTTCTGCACAGGAAGAGGAACAGCGTGAAAGAAAAATCGTTGCAAGTCCCAAAGTCGACGTGATACATTTCTGTTCCCACGCAGTAAAATGCTCAGTGTTGAATCAACTCTTCCAGAGTTCATACGAGTCCACTACGGCCTTGCAAACTCTGTCGGAGTTGAAATAGCACTGGGCATTTTTACTGTGCAGCGTGCAGCGTGTTATTTTCATAATCTCATGTTGAATATTGCACATTGCCCCTTTGAAATACACTGTATGAAGTAGCTTACGAGGTGACAGAATATACTGATCTGTCACAATAAATACATGGAAAACACCGTCTTTGAAAATATAATAAAACTGACACATACTGCTTTGTCGGTGTTTGAATTGCTCTGTTGTATTTTTATTGCCTTATTAGTGAAAGCTGACCTCAGGTGCCTTGTAAAAACAGAACAAACAGAACGATCCTCTCGAGCTACTGAGCACAGCAACCGAACGGCAACCTCGCGCCTGTCCCCAGCTCTCCCTCCTTCTATTTAACCGTTTTTTTACACAGCAGGGGACAAGATGTGAAATGCAGGAAGGAAAAAAAACATCCCTGTCTCTCCCCCGTCACTAAGGGGGAGAAACAGGGAAGCTGTTGCCAGGCAACTGTTCATTACGTAACCGGAATCTTGCTTGGAGATGATGTAATGCCGAGAGGGAGGAGTATGTTTGTTTCTTGTCGCTCGCCGTTAGAGAGAGAACAGCGTCGTCATGAGAGAATCGTCCTCTGAAGGAAAAACAAGTAGGGCGTGTAAGGAAGTACAAGAGGCATAGTACAGAGTGTAAAAATTTCAGTGTTAAATCAACACTTACAGAGTTTATACAAGTCCACTATGGCCAGAGTGGACTCATATACACTCTGTTAGAGTTGGATAAACACTGCAAACATTTTGCTGCATTTTGTCAAGCTGAGTTCATATTTTTCTGTTCCAAAAATATATAATGATAAAACTGCAGGTGACTGCAGGCATGGTAAAATCAGCTCTAGCAGGTGATCCACTGTCACATGTCCCTTGCATATTGTAGCTTATTTACCTAGACCTGTGCCTTTGCACATTGCACTGCGTGCGTGGGGTATACATTTTCTCAGACTTAAAATGAGCCACCATGAGCTTTCCTACTTTTTCTGTATTTTTTTTTTTTTTTAAACAGTTGGTCTTACAGCTTTTATAACTGCTGCTAATTCGTTTGTGTGAGTGAGACTGTATTAAATAGATGCTGAATTACACGTGTGATAGTAAGTATTTCTCAGCCAAAAAAATGTCTTTATAGAAATAATGCAGAATGCAATAGTGCACATATGGACAGGAGGACAGATATATATATAAAAGGCTCACCTCTCTCACTGACAGACAGCTCTGATGTGGTCATAGGACTGCTACGCTGCTAAAAGCAACCCAGTTACTGCAAAAAAGGGGAGGAGGAACGTTGGGTTAGTGCAGTGGTTCTCAAACTCGGGCCAGGGGTCCCCCAGTCTTATCCAGAAAGGGCCAGTGTGGGTGCGCACACACCTGCTTCTGCTAATCAAGGTGCATAGCAAAGACTCCTTTCTGGATAAGACTGGGGACCCCAGCTCTAAAACAAGAAAAGCTCCTAAAAAAAAGAGAAATTAACAGCTTGTTAAAATTCTGGGACTGCAGTTGAGGTTGGAATGAAAGCCAGCGTACACAGTGGGGTCCGCCCAGGACCCAAGTTTGAGAACCACTGGGTTAGTGATATTTCTGCAGGGGGTCAGAAACACTGGCTATGACTCAGAAATGATTAGCAAAGATGTTTAAAAAAAGATGCCTCCTGTGGTACTGTGTGAGATATTATTATAAAGGGAAGTGTCCAGCTGCATCACGGATTAATAATTCATGGATGTGGTTTTAATGGTCCTTTAAAAGTTTCTGGTTTTGGGAGAGCAGTCTATGAGCAAAGTACACTGTCAATATTGTCAGCATTAATTTAACTCTAAAGGAGTTTGTATGAGAGCCCAAGAGGCATAGTATGGGGCAGTGGCTGCGGGTTCGATTCCCGGGTAGGACACTGCCGTTGTACCCTTGAGCAAGGTACTGAACCTGCATTGCTTCAGCATATATCCAGCTGTATAAATGGATGCAGTGTAAATTCTATGTAAAAAGTAGTGCAAGTCGCTCAGGATAAGAGTGTCAGCTAAATGCCTGTAATGAAGTGAAAAGCGGTTACCAGCCCATTGTGTAAGGTATCATATGTACTCTATCAGAGTTGGTTTACCACTGAATATTTTCACCGCGTGTTTTTTGGCTCTCACCGTCCTTGCCGTCCTCAGGGAGCAGCGCGTCCTGCCGGTTCCCCAGCACGAAGGCCAGCGTGGCCAGGATGGCGGCGTCCAGCACTCCCAGCATGGCCAGCACGAAGGCCCAGTGCACGGAGCAGTTCCCCGGGGAGAAGCTGCTGACGCGCTCCCCGCACAGCGCCCGCATCTCCGCGCACTCCCAGGAGTCAGGGAAGAGCACGCAGGCCAGGGCCAGGCAGAACCCTGCGGGGGGGGGCGGGGGGCGGGGGGGGGGGGGGGGGGGGGGAGAGGAGGTGGGGGCGGGGCAGAGAGAGAGGAGGGGGGAGAGAGGGGGGGTCAGCCTCTTCCATCTCATAACTCAACCTTTTCACCATCTCACCATCTCATAACCCAGCCTCTTCACAACCCCGCCATCTCATATATGAACCTCTTCACCATCTCATCATCTCACAGCCAAACGTCTTCACTGTCTATCTCATAACCCAGCCTCTTCACTATCTCACTATCTCATAACCCAAACTCTTCCCAACCTTACCTCCTCTCTTCCCCAATCTCTTCATAACCCCACCTTCTCGCTACCTCACCATCACATAGCCTAACCTCTTCACTGCTTCACCAATCCCTCATCATGGCCCAATCATTACCTCGTTACCCCATCGCCCCTGCCCTAGCCCCGCCCCGCCCCGCCCTAGCCCACACCCAACCCCCCCCCTCACCGGCAGTCAGCTGCAGCCAGGCGCAGATCTTGTAGACGGTGGCCGCGTTGCAGAAGCGGAAGAGGCAGAGGCAGCCCACGCTGACCCAGACCATGGCCAGGGAGATGCACACCAGCACGGCGGGGGACTGGAAGGCGGGCAGCGGGGTGAGGGTGCGCAGCCCCCCCCGGCACTCCGGCACGGGCCAGTCCGACTCCAGGCACACCTCGAACAGGCCCAGGGTGCCGGCCTGCGGGGGGCGCGCCCCGCCCTGGAACCGCTGCTCCCGCGTCCCGACCCAGGACGGCTGGATGAGGATGACCACCTCGATGATGGCGAAGCACAGCGTGCAGATGGCCCACAGGGCGCCCACCGCCCGGGCGCTTCGCACAAACTCCGTCTGGTACAGCCGCGCCACCTCGGCCGTGTGGGGCTGCATGGCCGCCCGCCGGGCCAGGGGGGGGGCTGGCGGGCGGGGGGGTTACAGGGCACTGCAGGTAGATTAAGGAAGATTGGTTACAGTGCAGAGGACAAGCCGACTAGCACAGCAGAGAAAGCAGTCAGAAGATGCCTGGAAGTGTCTGCACATACATATGTCAGATCAAACTAATATGTTGCTACACACATTAATGTGACCTGCTGAGGCAATATACAGAGATTAATAGGGCTGGGAAAAAATGCATCTATTTTTAAAACAAGAATTTGAAAATGATTTCACACCACACTTCAAAATAACATTTATTTATGTATTAGCCTAATAGGTGTTAATGAATCCATCAACTGTTGCAATAGGCCTTTACTGATAATAGATCAAACAGAATGGATATGAATTAATGACAGAATCATGGAAAACAGGCGCGCATGCGTACAGCGTACGGTGAAGCATAAAAGGTCACAGCGCTGAACTCAAACTAAACACAGCAGTACAAACACCAGCAGCGCTTGCCCACAGCCAGGGACTGCATTCAGATGGGGGAGAATGAATAAACATCGTAAGCATAATCTGGTCAGGCAGCAAAGATGGAGGGACCGGCTCGTGGCATTCTCTCGCTCGGATGATGGATGGAACATGAGGAGGCGAGGGAAGAGGGTGACAGAGACAGGAGAGATTCACCTCCTCCGGCGCCAGAGGTTCACCTCCGCCTCCGCGGACTCCTCCTCCGCCGTGGGACTCCTCCTCCGCCGTGGGGCTCCTCCTCCGCCGTGGGGCTCCTCCGGCTCTGGCCTCTCGCTCCAGTGGCTGGGGAGCGCCGTGAATTCAGATCAAAACCGGAGACGATGAATCCGGGGGAACGGGGAAAGGAAGGAAAGCGTAAAATCGGGAGGACGTCGTCTCCGTGTTTCACCCCCCCACCCCTCCGAGGGAAATCGCCGTGGTCACCGTTCCCCCCCCGCTGCCACAACCCGCGCGTGGGCCCCCGGACCATAAACACTGGAAAGAGGAGCTGTGGGTCACGTGTGTGAAGAACGCAGGAGAGAGAGAGGGAGAGAGAGGGAGGGGGGAGAGAGACAGCCAGAGAGGAAGAGGGGGGGAGAGGGAGAGAAAGAGAGAGAGAGAGAGAGCCAGAGAGGACGAGAGGGGGAGAGGGAGAGAGAGAGAGAGAGGGTGGGGAGACAGAGAGAGGGAGAGAGAGAGAGCCAGAGAGGGAGAGGGAGACAGAGCCAGAGAGAGACAGAGGGAGAGAGAGAGAGCGAGACAGAGGACAGACAGACAGAAAAAAAAAGGAAAAAGCGTTGATGCTGAGTGGGGGGAGGGGCTCTACGTGCGGTACTGCAGAGCAGGGCAGTCATGCAGAATGCAAAACAGAATCATCACAGGGAGCGGGGGGGGGGGGGGGGGCGTATTTCACAGACCAGCCCTGTGACGCATTCACAGAAAAAAAGCGACGCACAGGGTGGGTGGGTGGGGGGGGGGGGCTATATTTCAGACTGTGGCATGATGGGTAGACGACTCCAGGGATGGAGAGCGAGACACGCTGAAGGGAAAGAGAGGGGGATGATGAAAGGAGGATGATGGATTGATACTGCGGATATTAATCAATGACGTACCGCTGCACTCTCTGAGCCCAGCCAGGCCAAGGCTGCTGCACAGATGATACAAATCAGCCAATGATCCCCCCCCCCCCCACCCCCTCCCCTAGGCATTTACACTCAATAAAAGACATTTTAAAATATTCAAACAATAATGTTGGGTAACACAAAGAAAAAATTGACATTATTTTGCTTCATTCTGGGTAATGTAATTTCAAATGATTCTCATTAACATCAGTTTAAAAAAAAAAAAAAAATGTTTTAAATTGTGGGCATTGGAGATGCATTTGAGGTGCAGCACCTGTTCCCTTAAGATGTATTGTAGTGGTTCAAGGCAGTAAGGAGGGAAAGATGGACAGGATTGAGGAGGTGGGGGGGCGGCGGGGGGGGAGGAGGGAGCTTAGTAAGATATTCTTTTGTAAAGGCCAGTAGCTGTTTTTAACCTCTTGCATTCCTTGCATTAATTCTCAGTCCGGAGGTGAACTGGTGGACTCAGCTGACCTGCAGAGCTGCCTGGCGTGCGTCAGATCCATCGTTGGCATTCAATCTGCTAGTGCAGTAATCAAGGCTGTCGTCCGAGGTCATCCGCTGCCCACAGTGTGTAATGTGGAGCACTGAATAAATGAGTCGAATCAGACTCAATCAGCGGATTGAAGATACATGGTTCTGCCAATAAAATCTCTTCGCTGCCTGAAGGATTTGCCTCACGGATCCAAAAATGAACGCTTTGTCTCTACAGCAGTGCTTCGGTAATGGACTTTTCAGTTCAGGTAATCTGACTCTTAACTAACAACGTGTTCAGGGAACAGAAGGGATTTCTTCCTTAATACCAAAATATACCCACCGCAGTCAAAGGCTCTCCTGTGGTTTGGCTGCTCTTGCCAGGAGAACGTTCCTAATTTGTGAAATGAAAATCGATGGAAAGACCTGGGAAGGGTGATCACCATAAACAGAAACCCAAGGGTGTAATAAAAATAGGGAGGGAGGGAGGAAAAAAAAAAATTGGACAGGAAATACTCTTCCTGCTGGTCTCCCAACGCGACAACACCTGTTGATGCAAACAACGTGAATGAGACAACCTCTGTACTTCTTCTGAACTACACAGAGTAACAGCCACAGTAATGAGCTTTGACCGTCCCACGGGGACTGCATCGAACAAAAGGGGGGCGTCGCTTGGGAGTGCGGGGTAAAAACAAAAATGCTGGTTGTGCGTCATGCTAATCAAACTCAGGTCCCATCACATTACAGCCATTCAGCGGACACCCTTATCCAGAACGACTTACACAACTTACTCATTTTAACATAGTAAAAACACTGATATGGACACTGATATTGTACTGAAGCAATGTAGGTTCAGTACCTTGAAAATTCACAATGGCCTTCTGGGAGACTTTATGTTATAACCTTTATGTTACAAGCCCAGTTCCCTAACCAATACGGGCACAGAAGCAGTCTCACACAGTCTGACAAAGGTTAAGTGCTTTTGTGATGTGTTGTCAGGTATTTTGGGAGCTACAGTTCCTGTGATCTCACCTCACTGTACACTTCTGAACACAGGTACACTACATGGCCAAAAGTATGTGGGCACCTGACATCCGACATCCCATCCAAAATTATGGGCATTAATATAGAGTTGTTCCTCCCTTTTTCTGCTATAACAACCTCCACTCTTCTGGGAAGGCTTTCTGGACCAGTGCATGATTTTCTTGCATGCCGTAGCATTAAGACTTGCTTTCACTGGAATTAAGAGGCCCAGCCAAAACCATGAAAAAGAGCCCCAGATACTTTTGGTCATATAGTGAATGGCAGCCAGGCTTTCCTGAGGAATTGTGGGATTTTTCCATGGGCGTTCATTTCTAGTGAATATGAATGAACTGTCCATGACAGATGATCGGTGACAACTATGGCCAAGATTTTGTTTTACTGCTCTTCTTTACAAATGTTCTGGGCTCACAACCCCCTTAATGGGCAATTACACTTTCTGCAATCCAACCCCTTAACGAAATGCAACATATGGACTTCAGGGTTTTCAGCATGCCAAAACAGCTGCATTTACACTAACTACTGCAGTTCATGTAACGAGGTGTTATTGACTGGTGTGAATGGCACTGGTGAATGAGTTATATAGTTAGCTGTTTTTTAAAAAATTTAAATATCATCTTACCACCTACCTCAGACCTCAGTTTCCATGACGAAACGAGTGAATTCCAACCCATAATTTGGAAGCCAGTGCTCTGCTGAGCCAGTATAGCCCCCTCATCTTACTGAGGTAAAGCAAAGGCAAGCGTGTAGCAAAGGCCTGACCTCCTTTCATTTCACATGTTTCTCAGCTACAGAGCGCTTTTAAGACTCATCTGACTGGCACCCCCCAATGGCTGGGCTGTTACCTGTTTGCCGTTTCTTTGCACTTTCATTGGCTGGACCAGCCGACCTGGGCTGTGTCTGTGCCGTTTCTTTGCGTTCTCATTGGCTGGACCAGCCGACCTGGGCTGTGTCTGTGCCGTTTCTTTGCATTCTCATTGGCTGGACCAGCCGACCTGGGCTGTGTCTGTGCCGTTTCTTTGCATTCTCATTGGCTGGACCAGCCGACCTGGGCTGTGTCTGTGCCGTTTCTTTGCGTTCTCATTGGCTGGACCAGCCGACCTGGTGCTGTTTCTTTGACCTTTCATTGGCTGGACCAGCCGACAGGCCAGAGGTGTCACCATGGAGCGGTGAAGTGAGGAACAGTACGTCAACCGGAGGCCTCCGTCTCCAGAAGGAGTGCTGTGCCCATCGGCCAACAGCCAATCAAAACTCACTCTCCACCAGAGGGGGTGTCACTGTACTAACGAGCTCAACGTTAGTACAGTTAGTACAACTAACAACCCCCACCCCACCCTCAAACCAACCCCCCACCCCCACCCCACCCATGTTGTCAGTGTAAAGAAGTCTCTCTCCCCAGCGCACATCCGCTCAGATGAAAAATTTAACGGCTTTTTCTTGGACACACGGCTCCCATGGAAACACAGCAAATAATACAGCAAAGGAAAACACAGTGACGGATCCAGTCTCATATCCAGTTATATTGACATTCAGTAACAAAGTCTAAACAGTGAAAACAGCACAAGGCAAACAGCTACGACACAGACGTACAAAAGATTCACCTCCGGAAATAACAAAGCATAAATTACTGTGATAGGCAATATATAAAATAGAAGTATCGTATCAAATAGAGAGATAAAGTAAAAACCTTTGTGTGCATCAGGTATATGAACAAGAGGACGTAAATCTCAATTATAAATGTAATATTAATACGAAGGGTAACAAAGAAATTAAGGTAGTATTGCACTGTATTGCTATGAAGTCATTTTTGAGATTTTCTATGCTGTTTGGGCCACGTTTGGAATACAGCATTTCTTATTTAGTTTCTTGCTAACTATTTCTTATATAACATAACATGCAAATATAGAGAGATTAATCAAAACAATGGCTGATAAAAACGTTCCTATTTGCTGGTGATTTAAACAGGAACCACTTCTGACGAGCAGTTTCTTCAGTTAAACATTATTGATTAGGCTACTGACCACAGACAGGGCAGAAGCGCACCCTTAAAGACAAAAACATCCCTGGTTTTCAACATTAGCTGCAGTATTACACTTCTCGGGCAGAAGGACCCGAAATATTCATAAAATTTGGAAAATAACCTTGGTTTTGGCAAAGACCCCACCATTAATACCATTGACAAAATCATATTTTCATCCAAAAATCAAAAATTTAAAACCGTGAAAATAAATTTTGTTTGATGTGGGCACTTGCTGTTGAGGTCAGTGATTGGCAGGTCAGAGGCGGTCACATGACAAAGAAAGAGGAGGGGCCAGAGTTGTGTTGAAGGCACTGCTTTTGCTACAGTACAGCTGGTTTCATCAACAAGTTTCTCAGTCGCTCAGTAACTTCCTCACTCTCTAAATCCCACTCTCTAAATACACTTCCTTTTTTAAAATGGATCATTTTAACTTTTTTTAAATTATAAATTTAGCACCCAATTCCGACCCAATTTGTACTGTCCAATCATCCCCAACCGCACCAGGGTTCATGTTGCGAACTCCACTGCCGATTCGGGAGAGTGGAGACGAGCGCGGTTCTCCTCCGAAACACATGGTGTCGCCAGCTGCTTCTTTACACACCGCAGACGAGCGCAAAGCTTGCACAGAGCGTAGTCAGAGGAAGAGCTTTCGCGTGCGGCTTTCGCATGCAGTCCGTCGACCAGCAGGGGGCGCTAGAGCGCAGGTCCCTCACCGACGGAACTCTCCCATGCCCTGGGCGAGCGAGTGCCGGCTGTGTGTCGCCTGCGGAGCTACGGGCGACAGCTGGCACTGGCGTGGCCCGGAGCCAAACTCAGACACTTTCGGCACTGATGTGATCTGTCCATCTGTCCATTCTACCCTTCTTCCTTTCTCTCAGTCTCTCAGTCCCTCCTCTCTCTCTCTCCCTCCCACACACGGACTCCCCCTCTCTCCGCACGCTCTGCAGGCCTAGGCGGGAACGTCCTCTCCAAACTTGGACTGATGAGCGGCATTCCGGGCATCATACAGCACCTGAGGACATGGAGAAAGAAGGGAGGGGGAGAGAGAGAGAGAGGGGGAAGAGAGAAAGAGATGAGGAAGAGAGAGTGGGGGGGAGAAAGACAGAAGGAGGAGAGAGAGAGAGGGGGAAGACAGAGAAAGAGAAAGAGGGAGGGAGAATGAGAGAGAGAACGTTAGTGCACACAGGAACAGGGATCTCTTGCTAGCTGGCTGGCTGGCTGGCTGAACCTTTAGCTTAGGGCCAATACCTGGTTGTGGACATAGGCCTCGCAGGAGTAGCACCAGACGGACAGGTCGGCAAAGCTGAGGACCAGAGGATGTTCCGAAACCAAGCCATGAGTCACCATGTGCTGATTTACATAGCGCCCACAGAACACCTGACACACACAGACAGGAGGAAGGGGGAACGGATTTAATCACGCGCGTATGTTAAGATACTCTTTATAACAACGTCCAACATCTTCAATAGGCATTTTTGAGAATAAGCACTTTGTTCTGAACCAACATTAACCTCCAGCTGCACGTTCACACACCTTGGGACAGAGCATTTCAGTCCCTCGTGAACTCTGAACATTTAGGGCGCAACTCCTGCGCTCTGAGTACCTTGTAGCAGCAGAGGCAGACCCAGTTCTCTGCGTCCGCGCCGCAGTCCTCGCAAGGCAGGAACACGTCGATCCCGCCCGCAGGCAGAGGGCCAACCGCTTCCAGGTGAGGGCACCACGGCAAGGGCTCCACCACAAACATCGTCTCCTGGAAACAAAGGCACGACAACACAAGGTTCCCATTTATCCCACATTGCAAGACTACAGAAACAGTCAAGCAGGGGGATATAAAATGGCATGTACAATTTAAACGAAAATTCATTTTTATTTAAAAATTTTTTAAATTTGTAAGTTAAGAACAGACTCTTGTTTACAATGACGGCCTGGCAGGAGGCAGAGAAGCTTCTGGAGGGGGAGCGGCGGAGGGGAAAAGGACGGGAATGAAAAGGTGTGGATGGAAGAAAGACACCAGACCAGCTACCTATACCTAACCCGCAGGGGCACACATGGAGTTAAGATCTTGAATAGAAATCAGGGAGTCTCTGGAAACAGTGGATCCCTTCTACAACTATCGAGTGTGGATACCGTACCCCATCCATGTTCTGGCCGCCACAGAAGAGCTCAAAGACTGGCTGATCCTTCTTTGACCAACCGGACGCCTCATCCAGCACCGCGCTCTCCTGTGCCCCAGTCACACTGGCGCTGGAGGCTGGCTCAGGGTTCGACTGGAGGCGAAAACACAAACGTTACCTTTTCCCTCCCCCTCCCTTTCACAACTATTGAGAAAAACAAAAAGTGCAGTGTCATGTGGGCCCCCCCCACCTGTGCGTCAGTCGGTTTGTGAAGGGAGCTCACGGGCACGCTCTCCACCCCCTCTCGTTTTTCAGGAAACACCTGGGCAGGTGATTTTTCGGCTCCTGATGGACTCTGGTGAGGGGCGGGCTTGACCTTTGGCCTAGCTCCGCCCACAGGCACTGAGGCGGGACTAGCTCCGCCCCCAGGCGCTGAGGCAGGACTAGCCCCGCCCACAGGACTGAGGCTGGCGGAAGCGGACTGATCCAAGTCCAGAGAGAGCAGGCCCTGTGTGATGTCCTGCAGCGATTCATCCTCCTGCCCAGCAGGGGGCAGTGCTGGAGGCGTCACCACTGCTGGCTGAGGCGTGACAGGGAGCGATCCGCCCCCAGGGGTTCGGGCTGGCGTCCCCTTTCGTGGCGACTTCTTGCCCTTGCCCCCTGGGGTGCGTTTACCCCTGGGGCTGGGCAGAGAGAGGCGCAGAGACTCGGGAACTGGGGAGAAATTAAAAAGAAGAGCAGAATGAAAATCCTGTCTCTGTCCTTATTTCTGAGCATCTAATTTCCCCTGAAATGCTCCAACTTCACTACCTGCGAGAACCCAGTAGTCAGCACTGCTCTCTGTACAACTGTTTCAGTGTGAAAATACTATCTTTCAATCCAAATTATGAATAAAAACTACTCCACAAACTTTACAGTTGAATGAAAGTTAATTCTACAGAGCAGGCATAAATGAGGTTGTGCCAGACCTGGATCAAACATGTATTTGTTTTGGATTCAAATACTTTTCTCTGCTCTATTGAGCTTGCCTGGTGTAGTTGAGCCTGCCAATATGACCAGAAGGCGGGGTTTTCACTTTTTGAGAGTAGTTCTTTGTTTCCAATACACCAGACAAGATCAGTAAAGCGTAGAAAAGCATTTGAATCCAAAACAAACATATTTTACCCAGGTCTGGGTTGTGCTGACATAAAAAAAACTTACTCTGCATTCTCAGGGAGCTCCAGTAGGGGGCGTGAGCCCGCAGGACGTGATTGATGGCGACGGCTGCGTTCGGATGAGGGGGGGGCAGGGCGGGCAGTGAGGGGGGCAGGTCTCCTAGCAACATGCTGGTGCACATGGACATGGATTCGGAAATCGACGTGAGGTTATAGCCTCCCTGTTGAATCAGAGATGATGACGGTGAGGGCTGGATACTAGAGACAGATAACAACAAAAAAACTAAAAAATTTTCTCTCCAGTTTCAACATTGTGTGGGGCCCACTTACTGTAGGTGTGTAAGCATGTGTTCACATCCCTGTGGATTTTTATTTCCAAAGTGGCAGAACAAATAGGAACTAAGCTATAGCCTTAGGTTCTTGGTTCCCCAAGCTAAATTACTCATAAACCAACTGTGCACCCACATGACATACGCATGAAATTAGCGACTGCATATCAATGACATTTCGGTTTGTTTTTTTGTACAGCACCATAACAGACCTCCAAGATCAGCAGGACCTTCCCAGCAGCCAGACTCATCAGCAGGTGGGTCAGGTGGGCGTAACCCTCCGGGGTCACCTGGTACCCCCCCAGCGGGTCCCCTCGGGCCGCGTCGAACCCTGCAGACACCAACACCAGCTCAGGGTCAAACTGGGTGGGTGGATGGGTGGGGTGACAGGAAGAGGCTAATTAATACAAACACAGCCGCCAGAATGACCCGCGCTGGCAAATACAGGAAACCGACATCACGTTCTTACACAGGGGTTTTAGAGAGTCCAGTCATGGAGGGCTACAGTTTGCCTTTTGAAAGACTGTTTCAGCACCAAAGTTTTGTTTTTTTTCCCCCCAAGGAGTGAATGTGCTTCAGGGGCACACCAATACATTCCAATTAGAAGATGAGCTCCTAAATGATTTTTCCAGTTAGCACACATTAATTTCAAGGAGTACATGCTCCTAAAATGAGAGCACTCTGAGCACTTAACTTAGCCGATTAACCGAAGTCACTGATTGGCTAAACAGTGTACACCATATTTCCATGGCCCCGATTGGTTGCTCACTGGCAGTCTTCCAGGAATTGAGTTTGACGACCTTGCTCTAAAGTGTTCCAAAAATCAAATCATGTGACCACATTGTGACTGTGTGTAGACTGTCTGACCAGGTGTGTATGTACCTGACCATACTCTGGGCCCAGGTGTGTATGTACCTGACCATACTCTGGGCCCAGGTGTGTATGTACCTGACCATACTCTGGGCCCAGGTGTGTATTTACCTGACCATACTCTGGGCCCAGGTGTGTATGTACCTGACCATACTCTGGGCCCAGGTGTGTATGTACCCGACCATACTCTATGCCCAGGTGTGTACGTACCTGTCTGGCGATGGGCATGACCAGCATGTGGAAGGCTGCCAGGTACTCGGAGTCGCCCATCTTCCCGCCGTTCCACGGAATGTTGACGTTGAAGCCCCGCCCCTTGCCCCGCCCCACCCGGTCGAAGTCGGCATCCTCAGAGGACGGGAAGAACATGCCGTTGTCGTAGCGATGGAGTGAGATATACAGCACACTGAGAGAGATATGAGAGAGAGAGAGAGAGAATAACAGAGAGGATTCAGAGGAGAGAAATGTCTGATCATCATCCCTAACATAAATCTGTGTTAGACAATCACTTGCATGGCTTCACGCTGAATGTCATCTACATTTATACATATCAGCTTATAAGGACTGATCTGCAACAATCCACACTGTACCACTACATATTAACTGAGAAAGCGCTTTTAAAGAGATGCTTTGTGGAAACAAATTCAATTTTGTTCAGCCTACCTCAGCTTCAGTGTTAAATGAAGCAATAAATTAAATTAATTAAG